>NW_022473588.1:0-63335 GCF_009769535.1 Thamnophis elegans
TCAATGCCGTTGTCACTTCGAACGGTCACTAAACGAGTCAAGATCACCTGTACGTCTGTCCGTTGGCCTGCAGGCAAACTTGTGAAACAAAAGAGCGCTCGAATCGCTGAATTCGTGCCATCCCCGCCTCCTCCTCTGCCACCGATCGTGCCCATCCCGCCTCCGTGCCGGGCATCACCCCCCCAACCCGTGCATATCTACGAGGAGGAAGATCCTCCGCAGACGACGTACGTGAACGAAGGTGAGTTGAGAGTGGCGGATCACGTGAGGTTACATTACAATCCCCAGCGCAGGGGTCAGCAAACTGCGGCTCTGGAGCCGCATGTGGCTCTTTCCTCCCTCTGCTGCGGCTCCGTCACCGGCCAGCGCCACAATTTTGAGAGGAGCTTCCGTTGGGGCGGGGGGAGAGAAGCACAGTGCGCCAGGAGAAGACTCTATGGCAAGAGGGGGGGGCGTTCCAGTTGTCTCCACAATTGATAGGGCTTTCGGTTATGACAGGCAGAGGAGAAAGTATGCCGCTCTAGGAGGAGATTCTGTGATGGGGGAACTGAACTTCCGGTCAGCTCCAGCATTGAACAGGGGGCTTCCGGTTAGGACCTTGTGGCTCCCGGTCAGTGGTGGGATTCAAATAATTTAACAACCGGTTCTCTGCCCTAATGGCCAGCTGGGTAGGTGGGGCTCGGTGGTCATGTGACTGGGTGGGTGTGGCCAACTCAACATCACTCCCGTCGACGGGTGCTTCGCCTTAGCTCTTACAATGTAATGAGGGTTAACTGGAGAGGCAGTTTCTGTAAGCAGGGCACTAAAGATTAGGTTAGAAACAACGCCAGAATGTTTCCTTCCTGGCTTCCTTACAGGATTAGCCCTTGTAAAGTGGGAAAAACCAAAATGAGATTTCTTCCAACAATCGGTTCTCCAAACTGCCTGGAAAGTTACCAACCCGGTTCTCCCAAATAGGTGCGAACTGGCTAAATCCCATCACTGCTCCTGGTGTTTTCTTTTCGGTGGGAAACGGGTCCAAATGGCTCTTTGAGTGTTTACATTTGCCGACCCCTGCCCCAGCAGAACGACAGCACTGCCAGGAAGAGCATGCAATTTTAGAACACAGGTGTTTGCAAGGGGTGTAGAAAAAGGTCAAATGGAAGACAACACTGTGAAATTTGGAATTTTACACTGGTTGGAAATTTTATTTCTAAAATTTTTTTTTTTAAATCCGTTTCATTTTAAATTATTCTGATTTTTAGCGTTAATTTTATTGATTGTCTTGGACCCAGAGGTGGGATTCAGCTGGTTCGGAACAGTTTGGGAGAACTGGATGCTGATTTTACAGATGGTTTGCTCAAAGGGTAGTTGCAAGGACTAGCTGGCCACGCCCACCCCTCCCCTCCCCCTCCCAGGAGTCTCCACAACAGTGGTGGGTTCCGGGCGGTATGGCTCGGTACGGCTGTACTGATAGTAACTGGGAGCAGCGGCCACCACACAGGTACGGTGGCTCATTGGGCCCGCCTGCCTGCCCGCGTTCCAAAGCTGTTTATAACGCGACTGGCCAACTGCGCATGCGCGCACAGCATGCAGTGCCCCTACGACCTCCGCTGAGCAGCTGGGTGTCACAGGGCAGTGACATGCGCACCCGGCCCTGTGCACAGCATACCAGTTGCGACGGGTGTGGAACCCACCACTGCTCCACGCAGCCCATTTTGGATGCCAGGTAAGTGCAGGGCCCACACGGAGTCTCCGGGAGGTTTCCCGGAAGTTCTGGAAGTCAGGAAAGGAGCCCGTTTCAGGCCTCCGGAGGGCCTCCGGAGCCCAGGGGAGGACATTTTTCTCCCTCACGTATGCTGAAAGGAAAGCCTCTGGAGCCTGGGGAGGGCAAAAACGCCTTCCCAACCCGCCGTGATGCCGGAGGCCGAGTAGGCCACGCCCATTATGGCCACACCCACCCAGCAACCAGGCAGAGAACTGGTTGCTAAAGTTTTGAATCCCACCCCTCATCGGACACCACCCAGAGCCCCTCTCTTGAAGGAGAGGGACACAGTTAGGAAATATGAAATATAAATACAGAAATAGAGTTTGTTGGTACTTCAAAGGCTGTTTCCTGTCCATACGGGGCAAATCAGGGGTCTGATTTTGGATTCCAAGGAGTCCTGGAATTACGACGGAATGTTTAGCGACGTTCGCAACTGCAGTGGGGGGCTTTATGGGCCGTAAAACACTTCAGGCTGTCATAAAACGGGATCTGATTTGGGATTGCAAATAGTCCTTGACTTACGACTATAATTTAATGACTCCTCGGAATTGCAACAGGGGCTTTATATGGGCCATAAAACATTTCTGGCTGTCATAAAATGAAGTCTGATTCGGGATTGCAAGTAGTCCTCGACTTACGGCCATCATTTAATGACCACTTGCAATTTTTACGGCCCGTAAAGCACTTTTGGCTGTCATAAAATGAGTCTGATTTGGGATTGCAGTTAGCTCCCTACTTATGACTGCCATTTAATGACCATTCGCAACTGGGACAGGGTGCCCCATGGCCCGTAAAACACTTATGGCTGTAATAAAAAAATCCCTCAAGTCACATGACTGCATTTCGGCTACTTGGCAACCTGTTTGCATTTACAACCAGTTGCCAAGTGCTTTGTGGTTACGTGATTATCCTTTGAGAGTTTTTTTTTCCCACTGGCTTCCCCAGAAAGTCATTGGGGGAGACAGCAGGAAGGTTGCAAGCAGAAGGGAGGCTGGATTTGAGGTTTGTTCCCCCAGTGGATTGAAGGGCAATCCTCCTGCACTCTGGAGGAACGGCCGGAAATCTGAGACTTTTTTTTTCCTGCTGGCTTCCCCAGAAAGTCATTGGGGAAGACGGCAGGAAGGTTGCAAGCAGAAGGGAGGCTGGATTTGAGGTTTGCTCCCCCAGCGGATTGAAAGGCAATCCTCCTGCACTCTGGAGGAACGGCCGGAAATCTGGCCGTAAAGGTTGGGCTCGACTTACGACCCCAATTTTGAGCCCAACACTTCTGTTGATTAGCGAGACAGTTGCTAAGTGAGTCTTGCCCCATTTGATGATCTTTCTCGCCACAGTTCAGTGAATTTCTGCAATGGTTAAGTGAGTAACCCGATTGTTGAGCGATTCTGCTTTCCCCCTGGACTTTGCTTGTCGCAAAAGGGGATCATCACGTGACCCCTGACTGTCATAAATACGAGCCAGTTGCCCGTTTTGATCACATGACTTTGGGGATGCTGCAAGTGTGGAAAAAAACAGTCGTGTCAGGGTTTTTTAAAGTGCCATTGCAACGTCAAACAGTCGCTAAATAAACTGTTGTAAGTCAAGGATTAATTGCACTGTCGGGTTTTTTTGAAATGAAATTTTCTGCCAGGAGAATTGAAGTACGTTTTCTCCCACCTTTCCACCCGGGACAGGTGCGGCGTGGGATCAACCCGGGGACCAGGAAGCGTGGTGGAAGGGGCCGCCCCCACCTGTTCGTGTACCTCCCAAGCCACCGAAGAAGCCACCTAAGCCAGGTATGATTTGTGAGACGTGTCCTTGTGTCGAGACAATTATTGCCACCCAGCCACAAAAGCAACAAGCTAGTTTGGTCTCTCCAGGTGTGTTCAGGTCACAGGATTGTATCCGAAGGGCCTTGACCTGTGAATCCTGATCTCTTTTTCTAAAATATAAAAACAAAAAAATAAAAATAAAATTAGGGGTTCTAGTCCTCATGATTCTGCCAACTTCAATAGGAGCATGTGCTAAGGTAGGTAATGGGCCAGCGGGCAGGATCTCTTCTATGGTTGAAGGAGGTATAAATCTCTTTTCCTGATTTCTTATATGCAGTTGGAATTTGGAGATACAGTCAATCCTTGACTTACAAAGGGGCCATTCAAAGTTATAGGATAGGATAGAATAGAGCTGGAAGGGACCTTGGAGGTCTTCTAGTCCAACCCGCTGCTCAAGCAGGACAACCTACACCACTTCAGACAAACGGTGATCCAATCCCTTCTTTAAAACTTCCAGTGTTTGGAGCATTTACAACTTCTGTCATTCCACTGATTGATTGTTCTCACTGTCAGGAAATTTCTCCTTAGTTCTAAGTTGCTTCTCTCCTTGATCAGTTTCCACCAGAGGTGGTTACTCAGCAGGTTATGACCCATTCTGGAGAACTGGTAGAGGAAATTTTGAGAACAGGTAAATACCACCTCTGATTGCCCCTTCCCCCATCTATTCTCTGCCTCCCGAGTCCCAGCTGATCGGGAGGGAATGGGGATTTTGCAGGAACCTTCCCCTGGAGTGAGGAGGCAATGGAGATTTTAGTGTCCTTCCCCTGTCACGCCCACCAAGCCTGTAGTATAAGCTTTTGCATCCCACCACTGGTTTCCCCCCATTGCTTCTTGTTCTACCCTCAGGTGCTTTGGAGAATAGCTTGACTGCCTCTTCTTTGTGGCAGCCCCTGAGATATTAAAACACTGCTATCATGTCTCCCCTGGTCCTTCTTTTCATTAAACTAGACATACCCAGTTCCTGCAACCGTTCTTCATATGTTTTAGCCTTCAGTCCCCTAATCATCTTTATTGCTCTTACAATACAATAGCAGAGTTGGAAGCGACCTTGGAGGTCTTCTAGTCCAACCCCCTGCCTAGGCAGGAAACCCTATACCATTTCAGACAGATGGCTATCCAACATCTTCTTAAAGACTTCCAGTGTTGGGGCATTCACAACTTCTGGAGGCAACTTCTCTTCCACTGGTTAATTGTCCTCACTGTTAAGGAAATTTCTCCTCCGTTCCAGGTTGCTTCTCTCCTTGATTAGTTTCCATCCATTGCTTCTTGTTCTACCCTCAGGTGCTTTGGAGAATAGCTTGACTCCCTCTTCTTTGTGGCAACCCCTGAGATATTGGAAGACTGCTATCATGTCTCCCCTGGTCCTTCTTTTCATTCAACTAGACACACCCAGTTCCTGCAACTGTTCGTCATATGTTTTAGTCTCCAGTCCCCTAATCCTCTTTGTTGCTCTTCTCTGCACTCTTTCCAGAGTCTCAACATGTGCTTTTCTTAATCTCTTAAAGGCAGCTCACTCGAAGATAAATCTTCCCCCAGACGTGATATCCCCTCCACCAAAGAGAAGACTTTGTTAGTCAAAAACATTACTACTGGTAAGTTAGTTTATTGTGCCACTTACAAGATTCCATCCATATGTCATTAATTGCAGTTACGTCCATGACCACAATCCCAAATTTTCTGTTGTTGAGTGAGACGTTTGTTAAGTGAATAACGGGCTTGTTAAGTGAATCCAGCTCCCCCGTTGACCTTGCTGGTCAGATGGTTGCAAAAGGGGGACCACAGGATGCTGAGACCGTCATAAATATGAGTCAGTTGCCAAGAATTTTGATCATGTGACCGGGGGGGGATGCCACAACTGCTGTAAGTGTGAAAAAAACACTCAGAAGTCACTTTTTTCCCCGGTGGTATCATAACTTTGAAGGGTCGTTAAACGAACGGTCGTAAGTCAGAAACTACCTGCAGGCATTTTTTGTTACTAGTAAATTGTAGTGACTTTGGAACGGTGCAACTTGCTAAAGGTAAGGTAACGCTTTCAATTTGTGGTCGTGTGACTGTAGGGGAGGCGGTGGGACATTTACAGCAACCTGTTCTCACTCGGCCTTCGCAAAAGCAAGAAACAGGCTCCCCACCAAGGAAATAGCAAATAGCAATAGCAGTTAGACTTATATACCGCTTATATACCGCTTCAGAGCCAAGGTGGCGCAGTGGTTAAATGCAGCACTGCAGGCTACTGCTAGATCAGCAGGTCAGCGGTTCAAATCTCACCGGCTCAGGGTTGACTCAGCCTTCCATCCTTCCGAGGTGGGTAAAATGAGGACCCAGATTGTTGGGGGCAATATGCTGACTCTCTGTAAACCGCTTAGAGAGGCCTGAAAGGCCTATGAAGCGGTATATAAGTCTACTGCTATTGCTATTCATAGGGCTTTCAGCCCTCTCCAAGCGGTTTACAGAGTCAGCATATCGCCCCCACAGTCTGGGTCCTCATTTTACCTACCTCGGAAGGATGGAAAGCTGAGTCATCCTTGAGCCGGTCAGGCTCAAACTGCTGGCAGTGGGTAGAGTCAGCCTGCAATACTGCATTTAAACCACTGCAACACCAGAGTTAGAGAGAGACAAAGAGGTGATAGATAGATAGATAGATAGATAGATAGATAGATAGATAGATGGATGGATGGATGGATGGATGGATGGATGGATGGATGGATGGATGGATGGATGATAGATAGATAGATAGATACAGATACAGATACAGATACAGATACAGATACAGATACAGATACAGATACAGATACAGATACAGATACAGATACAGATACAGATATAGATATATAGAGATAGAATAGCAATAGCAATAGCAGTTAGACTTATATACCGCTTCATAGGGCTTTCAGCCCTCTCTAAGCGGTTTACAGAGTCAGCATATTGCCCCCAACAACAATCCGGGTCCTCATTTCATCCACCTCGGAAGGATGGAAGGCTGAGTCAACCTTGAGCCGGTGAGATTTGAACAGCCGAACTGCAGAACTGCAGTCAGCTGAAGTAGCCTGCAATGCTGCATTTAACCACTGCGCCACCTCGGCTTTATTTACACTTTTGGAATTAACTACATTCCCCAAGAAAAAGTCCAGACAAGATGTTCAGTGGAACAATAGTCCTTATCAGCTCATTATGCCAGCGGATCTGGCCGCAGATTCGGAGAGTGAGGAGGTTGAGGAGGAACCTGGGCCAGTCCTGGAGTCTGGGGAAGTCTCTGATGAGGGCTCTGTGTCGGAGGCAGAGAGGGGGCCAGGGCCATCCGACAGTTATCAGCTGCCTTCGGAGTCAGACATCAGTGAGGCAGAAGAACAGCTGGAGCCTGTTCCCAGTGTGCCCATGCGCAGATCTGCCAGGAGAAGGGAACAGCTAAAGGGAACAGATAAAGAATTGAACTTTGTCTGGATTGTTTTATGTCATTCTCAAGCTAGGCTGATAAATACTGCCATTCAATGAATGCAGGTAGTCCTCGACCTACGACAGTTCGTTTAGTGACCGTCTGAAGTTATAACGGCACTGAAAAAAGTGACTTACGACTGTTTTTTTACACTTACGACCGCTGCAGCATCCCCATGGTCACGTGATTTACATTCAGAGGCTTGTCAACTGACTCGTATTTATGACGGTTGCAATGTCCCGAGGTCGGGGGATCCGCTTTTGCGACCTTCTGACAAGCCAAGTCAATGGAAAAGCCAGATTCACTGAACAACCGTGCAACTGATTTAACAATTGCAGTGATTCACTTAACAAATGCAGCTGGCAGCAAACTCCCCAGGAGTTTTGGGAGGAACCTGGGCCAGTCCTGGAGTCTGGGGAAGGCTCTGATGAGGGCTCTGTGTCAGAGGCAGAGAGGGGGCCAGGGCCTTCTGACAGTTATCAGCTGCCTTCGGAGTCAGATATCAATGAGGCAGAAGAACAGCTGGAGCCTGTTCCCAGTATGCACATGCACAGAGTTGCCAGATGAAGGGAACAGCTAAAGAACAGTGGTCCACTTGGGAGTAAGGCCACAGGTGGATGGTGAATGGCCCCTCCCATAGGGAATAAAGAGGAAGGAAAGGGGAGTGGAGTTTGCAGGAGGCAATTAGTTCAATTCCTTAGGGTGAAGATCTGTTCCTGACCTCTTGCCAAGTATTGTCTGCTACAGAGTGGCGTTTGGAAGATATCGGCCTGGCTGCTCTCCAAGCCTGATAAAGGTCTGTGGTTGTGAAATCTCTTGGTCTTTCAAGCGATTGTTGGCCGGGCCTTTGCTGAAGAGGAATTCACTTTAAACTAAATAAAAGAGGTTTTATCGGGACGAGGAGTCGGCTTCGTGCTTTTGGGGAGCCTCGGTCAGAACAAAGGCAGTCTTTGTCGCACGAAACACAGAAGGAGAAAACTTTCCAGAAATACGAACAGTTGTCTGCAACAACCAAACCACTCCCTTTTCATCCCATTTATTCCCCAGCCAGGGACGAGCCAGTCAGCGTCTATGTTTGTTTTGCTTCCTGAGCCAGCTCATTGTCCTCCATTGCTCACCTCTCCTATCTGCTGTGTGGATATGCGCATTTGAAACAGGCCTCAACTGTTCCTCCTCCACACTCATCTCAGCCTCCAAAGGCAGCTGTCTCTCTGGTGGCTGGGAAATGTCCGACGCAGATCATCCATCAGAGCCTTCCCCAGACCCCAGGACTGGCCCACGTTCCTCCCCAACCTCCTCATCGTCCGAGTCCCCCGCCAGCTCCGCAGGATGCTGGCAGGCCACAACACAACCAGCTGTGCTTTACAGGGTTGTAAAACCCCCATTTTGTGGCTGTCTTAACTTCAGACGGTCGTAAGACTAGCAGTCGTTAAACGAGGACTCCCTTTAATTTCCATACCTGGGTTATTTGTTTGTCTGTTTACTCTGCAAGCTGCCTCTGCCTGTGTGTTGCTGATGTGTTGTTTCTCTTTGCAGCCATGACCGAGGAGCTGAAACTCAAACTTCAGGAACGAAGGGCCAAGATGGAGGATTAAAAGACGGCGGACATTTTGATTAAAGAATCCACATGGTGACAAGGAAATAGAGGAACCGGCTGAATTCCCAACCAAAATCTACCTCTGGATCCCTCTGGATCCGCTCTCTCGGGCGAACCAGCTATCCTGTTTTGTGGGTCAGATCAGAAAACCCACCCCTTGATCTGCCTTTGACTCTCCTGGGCTGCTGTGATGTCACACAGCCAGCACAAATCTCACAATTAAAAGTCAAGAAGGGACTAAGAAGGAGATTTAGGGAGAGTTCCCAAACGTGGCACGAAGAAATAACCAATCAGTCTTGGATCCAGGAAATAATTAACCAGTGGAATGACTTGCCACCAGAGGTTTGTGGGTGCTTCAACACTGGAGGTTTTTAAGAAGAGACTGGACAAACATTGGTCTGAAATAATAAGGACCGTGATGGCGAATCTACTGCATGGGTGCGAAAGTGGCACACAGAGCCCTCTCTACAGGCACACGACCGGTTGCCCCAGCTCAGCTACACCATGTATGTGCACGCACCTCCCACCGGCCAGCTGATTTTCGGGTCTCTGCCGCAAAACTCTCGCACGTTTTTAGCTCCCAGGAGGCTTCAGGGAGGAACTGGGTATGTCTAATTTAATGAAAAGAAGGACCAGGGGAGACATGATAGAAGTCTTCCAATATCTCAGGGGCTGCCACAAAGAAGAGGAAGTCAAGCTATTCTCCAAAGCACCTGAAGGTAGAACAAGAAGCAATGGATGGAAACTAATCAAGGAGAGAAGCAACTTAGAACTGAGGAGAAATTTCCTGACAATTAGAACAATTAATCAGTGGAACAGCTTCCCTCCAGAAGTTGTGAATGCCCCAAGATTGGAAGTCTTTAAGAAAATGTTGGATAGCCATCTGTCTGAAAAGGTGTAGGGTTTCCTGCCTAGGCGGGGGGGTTGGACTAGAAGACCTCCAAGGTCCCTTCCCACTCTGCTATTCTGTTAGTCCATCACCCTACTCAAGCAGGAGACCCTATACCATTTCAGACAAGTGACTGTGCAGTCTCTTCTTAAAAACCTCCAATGATGATGTAAATTATGTAGAAAAGATGTGGAGACTTTAGAAAGAGTGCAGAGCAGAGCAACAAAGAGGATTAGGAGACTGGAGGCTCAAACCTATGAAGAACGGTTGCAGGAACTGGGTGTGTCTAGTTTAATGAAAAGAAGGACCAGGGGAGACATGATAGCAGTGTCTTAATATCTCAGGGGCTGCCCCAAAGAAGAGGGAGTCAAGCTATTCTCTACACCCCTGAAGGCAGGACAGGAAGCAATGGGTGGCAACTAATCAAGAAGAGAAACAATCTGGAATTAAGAAGAAATTTCCTGACAATTATAACAATTAGTCACTGGAACAACTTGCCACCAGAAGCTGTGGGTGCTCCATCAACTGGAGGTTTTTAAGAAGAGATTTGACAGCCATTTCCCTGAAATGGCATAGGGCATCTCCTGCTTCAGCAAGGGGTTGGACTAGAGGACCTCCAAGGTCCCTTCCGTCATTCCGCTATTCTGGAAATGGAGTCCTTTGCCGCCTGTTCCAGCACAGGTTTACTGAGAAGTAAATCCCCAAGTGTGCAAGAAGGAGCTAGATGGGTTTTCCAGCTTTCTCTGGTCTTCTTCTTAATTCGCTTAGTGGCGGGAGGATGGCAGAGTCTGGGTGGATTTGTTTGAAATCAATCAAATCAAATTATTTGAAAAGCGGGGAGGCGGCAACGGTCGTACATGTGGGAAACGGTTATAAGTCACTTTTTTCAGTGCCGTTGTAACTTCCACCGGTCACTAAACGAACCGTGGTAAATCCGAGGACTAGCTGTACGAGGCCACAATCCTTAACCCTTAATTGGTCTAATAAATAAATCCCCGTTCATCAGAAAACATAATTTTTCTCACCATGTTCATCCTGAACTACTAGCCCTTTTTTGAAACCCACCACTGCCTGGAACACAATAAAGAAATATTTTCTGGTCTTCATCCTTGCCTAGAAAGAGCTGAATGTGGGGAACACTAGGTGTGTGTGCAAGGTGTGTGTGTGTGTGTGTGTGGCAGCCGTTGTGACTTGCACAGAGGTAAACTTAGTTTGCTTGCTGGTGCAGTAACCATGTTTCACGCAATGCTTTTCCATTTCCCCATCATAAATTCAATTTTTAAAAGGATGGATGTGTTGCAGTGCTGATTAGTGACCAAAGCAGTTTAGGGAAATAACCCCTTCTTTTGGGGGAAGAGAGGGAGGGAGGGATGGAGAGAGAGGGTGGAGTGAAAAGGGAGGGTGGGAGGGAGGAAGGGAAGGAGAGAAGGGGAGAGAGGAGGGAGGCAGGAAGAAAAGGAAGGAGAGAAGGAAAAAAGGGAGGGAGGGAGAGAGGGAAGGAAGGAAAGAGGAAGGAAAGATGAGGGGGGAAACTGGGGGGAAGGAAGGAGAAAAAGAAGGAAGGGTGCAGGGATAGGGAGGAAAAGAAAGGGAGAGGAAGGAAGGAAGGAAAAAAGGGAGGGAGGGAAAGAGGGAAGGAAGGAAAGGGGAAGGAGAGATGAGGAGGGAAACAGGGTGGGAAGGAAGGAAGAAAAAGAAGGAAGGGTGCAGGGATAGGGAGGAAAAGAAAGGGAGAGGAAGGAAGGAAGGAAGGAAGGAAAAAAGGGAGGGAGAGAGGGAAGGAAGGAAAGAGGAAGGAGAGATGAGGAGGGAAAGAGGGTGGGAAGGAAGGAAGGAGAAAAAGAAAGAAGGGTGCTGGGGATAGGGAGGAAAAAAAAGGGAGAGGAAGGAAGGAAGGAAAAAGGGAGGGAGGGAAGGAAGGAAAGAGGGAAACGGGGCAGAGGAAGGAGAAAAGGAAAGAAAGAAAAAGAGGAAGGAAGAAAATTAAGAGGGAAGAAAGGAAAAAGGAGAAGGAAATGGAAAAAGAGGAGGAAAGAAAAATGGGAAAGGAAATAGTTAAAGAAGGAGAAGGGACAGACCACGCGGGTACCGGTAGTAAAACCGGCATCAACCCACCCCTGGGAAAGCCCCCCCCCTTCAATTGCCATGGCAACATTGACACCACACACACACGTCCAAAGGGGCAGAGCGTCCAGTGAGGCCTACATTTATAATTTTGATCGACCAGCCTAAATTTTTAATCAACCGTGAACTTGGATAGAAGGTTTACTAAACCAGGAGAGGCACAATATAGTCCCCTCTCTTGGACGGCTCAATCTCTGAAACAAAATCAATATTTTTCATTCAGGGGATCCAAGAGAATCCATAAAAAGCGAACAAGCGAAGTTGTTTTATTATTTTGGCATTCACGGCCCACTCTCCATTATAAATCTATCCGCTTCAGTGACAAAAAAATAAAATAAAAATCAAAACATTTTGAGCAGGGACCAGTTTGGTCTCGTCACGAGTGATTTAAGTTATCAGGCTAGAAAGTGGGAGACTGTGAGTTCTAGTCCAGCTTTAGGCATGAAAGATGGATGGGGGATTTGGGGCCAATCAGCAAGAGGCAGGGAATTCTAGTCCCACCTTGGGCATGAAAGCCAGCTGGGTGACTCTGGGCCAATCACCAGGAGGCAGTGAGTTCTAGTCCCGCCTTGGCATGAAAGCCAGCTGGGTGACTTTGGGCCAATCACCTGGAGACGGTGAGTTCTAGTTCTACCTTAGGCATGAAAGATGGCTAAGTGACCTTGGACCAATCATCGGGAGACAGTGAGTTCTAGTTCCACCTTAGGCATGAATGCTGGCTGGGTGACTTTGTGCAAATCACCAGGAGATGGTGAGTTCTAGTTCCATCTTAGGCATGAAATCTGGCTGGGTGACTGTGGGCCAATCACCAGGAGATGGTGAGTTCTAGTTCCATCTTAGGCATGAAATCTGGCTGGGTGACTGTGGGCCAATCACCAGGAGATGGTGAGTTCTAGTTCCATCTTAGGCATGAAAGATGGCTGAGTGACTGTGGGCCAATCACCAGGAGATGGTGAGTTCTAGTTCCATCTTAGGCATGAAAGATGGCTGAGTGACTGTGGGCCAATCACCAGGAGATGGTGAGTTCTAGTTCCATCTTAGGCATGAAAGATGGCTGAGTGACTGTGGGCCAATCACCAGGAGATGGTGAGTTCTGGTCCTATCTTACACATGGACTTCAATTCCCAGAATTCCTCAGCCATCCAGTCTTTTCTATGCATCCTACGGTACTGTGGAGATAGTTCTCGATTTACGACCACAATAGGAACCAGTATTTCCATGGCTAAACCAGGTGGTTGTTAAGGGAGTCACACCCAGTTTTACAACCTTTGTTAAGCGAATCAGTGCAGTTGCTAAGCAAATCATGTGATTGGTAAGTGAATTCAGTTTCCCTCATTGATTTTGTTTGGAAGTTGGGAGGGAGGGAGACGAAGGAAGGAGGGAGGGAGGGAGGGGGAAGGAAGGAAGGAAGGAAGGAAGGAAGGAAAAAAAGAGAAGGAAGGAGAGAGGGAGGGGGAAGGAAGGAAAAAAGGGAGAGGGAAGAAAGGAAGGAAGGAAGAGAGGGAGAGAAGGAAGGAAGGAAAAAAGAGAGAAGGAAGGGAGGGGGAAGGAAGGAAGGAAAAAAGGGAAAGGGAAGGAAGGAAAGAAGAGAAGGAGGGGGAAGGAAGGAAAAAAGAGAGAGAAAAGGAAGGAGAGAGGAGGGGGAAGAAGGAAGGAAATAAGGGAGTGTGAAGGAAGGAGGGAGGGAGGAGGGAGGGGGAAGGAAAGAAAAAAGAGAAGGAAGGAAGGAGAGGGAGAGGGAGAAGAAAGGAAGGAAAAAAGGGAGAGCGAAGGAAGGAAGGAGAGAGGGAGGGAGGGAAGGAAAAAAGAGAAGGAAGGAGAGAGGAGGGAGGGGGAAGGAAGGAAGGAAAAAAGAGAAGGAAGGGAGAAGGAAGGAAGGAAAAAAGGGAGTGTGAAGGAAGGAAGGAGAGAGGAGGGAGGGGGAAGGAAGGAAGGAAGGAAAAAAGAGAGAAGGAAGGAAGGAGAATGCTAGTTGCCAAGCACTCAAATTTGGATCGCATAACTGAGCAGCTGCTGTGACAGTCATAAGTACAAGGACCTGGCCTCAGACACTTTTTCAGACCCACTGTAACTTTAAACCGTCACTCAATGAATGGTTGTATGGTAGGGACTGCCTCTAATGGGCTCCCCAGAACCACGGGGGTGGAAAAGTGGTTTTGTTTTGGGGGGCGGTAGATCTCAACTTCCATGTTTCCGAAATTTATTACGAAGGTCAGAAACTGGTCGAAGGGTCAGACACGAAAAGGAACAAAACAACCAACAAATCTCATTTTGTGATGCGAATTGACCTCCCTTGATCTGGCCCATTATTTCTCGATTATTTCTGGATTATTAATGAAATTACACATTTCATTCATTTGTCTTAAAAGTGTTGCTTTAACAATTCCACCTTTAAGTGACTTTGCGCAGATTTCCCCAGAAAAGAGCTGATTGAATCAACATTTCCGCACTACTCTCCTTCTCAAATAAACGTTAAGTTTCTCTCCCTCATGGAGGAGAAAAGACACTCGAGGATAACCAACACAGTTTTGTGATCTCCAAGGTTTGAGGTGAGCCTATAGGTGGTCCTGGACTTACGACCACAATTGAGCCCAAAACTTTCTGTTGCTAAGGGAGACAGTTGTTAAGTGAGTTTTGCCCCATTTTACGACTTTTCTGGTCACATTTGTTAAGTGAATCCCTGCAGTTGTTAAGTGAGTAACATGGTTGTTAAGTGAATCTGGCTTCTCCATTGACTTTGCTTGTCAGAAGGTCGCAAAAGGGGATCACATGACCCCCCCCCCAGGACACTACGACCGTCATAAATATGAGTCGGTGGCCAAGCGCCTGAATTTGGCGAAGTGAGTTTTGCCTCATTTTACAACCTTTCTTGCCACAGTTGTTAAGCGAATCCCTGCAGTTGTTAGTCGTACATGGTTGTTAAGTGAGCCCGGTTTTGATTGTGCTTTCTGGAAGGTTGCAAAAGGGAATCACTTAACCCTGAGGTGATGCCAGGATCATAATTACAGGTAGTCCTCGATTTACGACAGTTCATTTGGTGACCGTAGTTGCAAGGGCACTGAAAAAGTGACTTATGACCGCTTTTTCACACTTATGACCAGTGCAGCATTCCCATGGACACGTGATCAAAATTCAAATGCTTTTGCAACTGATTCATATTTATGACGGTCGCAGTGTCCCAGGGTCATGGGATTCCCTTTGTGTCCTTCAAAGTTGGGGTGTGTGTGTGAAACCAGATTCACTTAACAACCGTGTCACCAATTCAACAACTGCAAACGTGGCAATAAATGTGATAAAATGCACTAAAAATCACTTAACAAGTGTCTCGCTTAGCAACAGAAATTTTGGACTCAATTCTGGCCATAGGTTGAGGACTAAATGTATGAACCAGTTGCCAAGAATCTCAGTTTTGATCACCTGACCATGGGGGATTCTGCAAACAGTTATTAAGTGTGAAAAATGGTCATAAACCCCCTTTTATTAATGCCGTTTCAGTCGCTAAATGAACAATTGTTAAGTTGACGATCTGTAGTTGTGATTTTTTTCTGCATTTAATATTTTTACTACTGTCTCTTAGTATTTCACTGCTTTATTGTTTTGTTATTGTGTGATAGGGCATTACAATCAAGTTATTTGCTTACAGCACTGAACTGGACAATGCTATCAGAGCTTGGAAGCTAAGCAACATTTGCTCGGGTTAATCATTGGATGGGCGACATCATCAGGGAATTCCAAATCCGACTGTTAAAAGTTGGAAAAGCTTCACAGAACAAAATTACGAGACCCTTTGATGGCGTTGCCAAGGTAGCAATACAGCCGTTATCACCAAAAAGCAGGGTTTCCCAACTTCAATCCCTTGAAAGGACTCCAACTCCCAGAATTCCCCAGCTAACGGTCGCTAAATGGAACAGGGGCACGTTGAAGACTTATCGGTTGCCTTGTTCAAAATGGCGGACACTCTCCAATATCTGCAAACTCGGATCGATTATATGACAGATTTCCTTTCTAAGCAGCCTTTTATTCGGAAACATGAGGACTAGAATCTTAGTCGATTCGCGACTAGAATCTTAGTTGTCTCCTTGAGGACTAGAAACTTTTTTTTTGAGGATTAGAATCTTAAATTTCTTCTTGAGGGCTAGCATCTTAGTTTATTCTTCCGGATAAAATCATGACTCAAATAAGAGCTAAGGGAAAATGGTTTTCTCCCCTCAGAAGAAATAACCTAACTTTTGCAAACCAACAGCCAAAATTGCAACAAATCCAGTGTTTATACATTGAAGCCACGTTTTCCTTTTTCCAAAAACCAGCAAAAAAAAAAAAAAAAAAAAAGATTTGGGATTGGTTGAGTCGTTCATTCTTAGCCCAGGCCAGATTAAAAATGTCTCATTTTTGCAGAATTTTGCTCTTTGCAACAGGTGTGGCTTGCCTCTGTAATTTTGGGAAAAAAATTGGGGAGGGGGGTCAGGAAACCAGACAATGCACAGTGCTTTTATTGTCCTCCCCACCCCAAACCACGTTTTTGTGCTACTCGAGAGGCGCCATCTCGTACCCCATTGACAGCACACCGGGAGACACCTCCCCCCCCCCCGGATTAAAATCCAGCAAGGGCACCATATTTTTCGCAATCCCATCTAAATCATCTAATATCTTCCAGCTAACATCTTTTAAATCTCCATGACTAGTGCGTAATGCAGGGGGTCTCCAAACGTGGCCATTTTAAGACTCATGGACTTCGACTCCCAGAATCCCCCAGGCAGCCATGTTTGTTGGGAGGAATCCAAGATGGCTTCCTCAGCTTGGGCCAAGGAGGTGGGCTACAAAGATCCCTCTCTATGATTTGTATCTTGTAGGACAGGAGTCTCCAACCTTGGCAACTTTAAGACTCGTGGACTTCGACTCCCAGAATTCCTCAGGTAGCCATGTTTGTTGGGAGGAATCCAAGATGGCTTCCTCAACCTGGGGCAAGCAGGTGGACTACAAAGATCCCTCTCTATGGTTTGTATCCTGTAGGATAGGAGTCTCCAACTTGGGCAACTTTAAGACTTGTGGACTTCAACTCCCAGAATTCCTCAGCCAGCTTTGCTGACTGAGGAATTCTGGGAGTTGAAGTCCACAAGTCTTAAAGTTGCCCAGGTTGGAGACCCCTGCTATAAGGATGAATTATGGGACCAGGCACCCCACAGGTTTCTGGTCCCCTGATCGGAAGAGGGATCTTTGCACCCCAGGATCATAGAGGCTGGTGGCACTTATGGATCACGCTCTCCATGCTAGCTGGGAGCTGAAGCCCACAAGGCTTAAAGTTCCCAAGTTTAGGGACCCCTGGATCCAAAACCTGGAAGAAAAACTGAATATACATTGGGTTTTTTTTTTTTAAAGTACAGTGGGGTTTGTGACCGTGAACGGACTGTCACTCCGTCTTGGAAAGGAGGAACGTGACGGGCGTCATTAAGTGAGGCTGGTGGTGGAACTGCTAGTCGCGCTGTTGCGTTTCTGAAGGCATTTGACGGCGCTGGGAACTTGCAAACCGGAGTAGACATGGAAGCTGCCACACCACACCTGACCAGGAAGAAAAGGATAAAGCCAAAATAAGATTGGGGAAAAAAAATTGCAACAGGTTCAAAGAATGATAGAAACTCAAGAGATAACAAGCAAAACAAGGAAGCCGCTGTAAACCCCTAAAAAGCAAGGTGTCTGTCTGTCTGTCTGTCTCTCTCATCTATCTATCCATCCTTCCATCAATCCATTCATCTCTATCCATCTGTCTGTCTATCCATCCATCCATCCATCCAACAAACCATCTCTATCCATCCATCCATCCATCCATTTATCTGTCTGTCTGTCTGTCTGTCTGTCTGTCTATCTCTCTCTCTCTCTCTCTCTCTCTCTCTCTCTCTCTCTCTCTACCTACCTACCTACCTACCTACCTACCTACCTATCTCTATTCATACATCCATCTCTCTCTGTCTGTCTGTCTATCTATCTATCTTTCTATCTATCCATCCATCCATCTATCTATGAATACATCTATCTATCTAATCATCTATCTCTATCATCAGATAAATGATAGAGATGATTAGATAGATAGATAGATAGATAGATATAGATTATCTATCTCTATCTATCAACCAATCAATCATCTATCTCTATCTATCTATCTATCTATCTATCTATCTATCTATCTATCTATCTATCTATCTATCTATCTATCTATCTCTATCCATACACCCATATCTATCTATCTAATCTATCTATCTATCTATCTATCTATCTATCTATCTATCTATCTATCTATCTATCTATCTACCTACCTACCTACCTACCTACCTACCTACCTACCTACCTACCTACCTACCTCTATCCATACATCCATCTCTATTTATCATCTATCTATCTATCTATCTATCTATCATCTATCTATCTATCTATCTATCTATCTATCTATCTATCTATCTATCTATCTTCTGCATTGTTCTATTTTTAATTGCCTCATACTGTGGGATGCCCAGAGTCAGGGTGGGAATCAGCCCATTTATAAATTATTAATTTAATGAATTAAATTTAACCAATTAAACCAAATTGAGTTATTAAATTACATTAAAGTGCCTCAAATTAAAATTAAATTAAACTGCATTATTCAACTAAACCACGCTAAATTAAATTATTAAGGGGAACTCATTAAATTAATTAATTTTAATCAATGGAATTATTCAATTTAATCCATTAAATGACATTGAATTATTCAATTAAATTAGATAGGCATTTGTCGTAAAGGGCTGGATAGAAGTCAGAGATTTAACAGTCCTCTTCAAAAGCCATATTGGAAAATGGTCTAATCCTTATGGATCCAGAGCCCAAGATGTAAGTTTAGTAGATATTGCGGTTGAATGAAAGAAAAACTTCTTAACAATAAGAGCAGTTTGCGTGCCTGGTGGAAGCCCGATAGGATGTATTTAAATACAGGCTGGGCCACCATCCAACAGGGGGGATATTTTAATTTGGACCCCTGCACAAGAGAGGGGTGAGGGTGGACTGGATGCCCTCAAGGGTACCTCCCACTTCCAAGATTTTATAATTCTGCACTTCTAATTTCTCAGCTAGCCGAATAATTATTTAGCTCGTAATCCAAGGCTACCGTAGCATACTCTAGATTTAGATATGGAGGAAGAAGAAAAAAGGAAATGATTTCTAATCCTTTGAGCCTAGGTGTACATAATCTCTCTATACAAATATGTGTGTGTGTGTGTGTGTGTGTGTTCCAGCATAATTCTGGAACGCTTCCAGCAATTTCAATCAAACTTAATATACAGATGACTTACTCTCTGGAAACAAATACTGTGGTGGTAAGATATCCCTAACACCCCTCGGTGTGTGTGTCCATGTGTGTGTGTGTTTTAGCATAACTCTGGAACGCCTGGGCCGTTAAAATGAAAAGGACTGAATTATATCTATAGTGTCAAGTCACAGTACTTTTGACAGTGATAGTGTGCATTTTGGATTCATGTTCGGTTAAGATACAGCCTGTTGTGCCTTAAAATAGCTTCTACTGTACAGCACAATGGAATTGCCAATGGTAAGGGCTTCACTGTATTCCACAAGGGGGCTCTCTCTAATACAGGATTGGGATAAATACATACCCGGGCAACGCTGGGTTATCAGCTAGTCAATAATTATAAATCAGCCAGCCTGAGATGCTTTGCAGAGCAAGATGGGCTGCATATTAATTTAATAAATTAATACATTTATGGTGGGGTATGTGGTTCTGTCACTTCATCTGGCAAAATTCACTTGCTTGATCCAATCAATTAATCTATCTCCTTTAATGAGTTCAATAGATGTCAGCTTTTCCCGTCCTCCTGCAAAATCCCACCATGAGGGCTAGAATCTTGTATTCTTTTTTTTAAAAAAAGGAAGAAAGCATTTCAACAATCTTTACCAGATGTTATAAAACCCGCAGGTTTCTTCTCCGCTACCACTTCTGAATCTCTTACCATAAAGGCCGGGAGAACCGGTTGGGTAAATTTGGCCCGAAACGTGTGTAGCAACTGTTTGGTTTTGGCGTTGTAGAACGAGAGGAATCCTGCGAAGAAGGAAAAGGAAAAAAAAGGGGGCGCTTGAAGGGTGAGGGAAAGGAGAGAATGTGAACAAGAAGAAGTAGAAGTGGGGCCACAAAATTAATCTATCCCAGTCTGACAGCATCGGAACCAGAATTTCCTTTGCTAAGCGAAGGAAGGTTGTTACTGAAGTGGGTCGTGCCCAGTTTAGCAAGCCAGTAACATGGTTGTTAAGCGAATCGGGCTTTGAGGGTCGCAAGTGTGACAAACTGGTCCTAAGTCCCTTGTTTTAGACCCCGTTGTAACTTTGAACGGTCACTAAATGAAATGGTTTGTACGTTCAGGATTACCGGCTTCCTCCCCGAGAGGTAAATAAGTGGCAGGAGTATTCTAAGGTAGACTGCTCCTCCACATGGAAGCTCCGTTTGGCTAGCCAAAGCTCTACCAAATAGCCACGCCCATAGTCCTGACTGGCCACGCCCATCACGGGAAGCCATATTCTACCCCATCCTGATCCCCAAAGCAGAGGAGAAGACGTTTTCTGAAATTATTATTGTTGTTGTTGTTGTACTTTTATTCACTAAACATGAAACTCAGTCATAATAATAATAATTTCAGAAGACATTTATCATCATCATTTTAATGATAATTATTATAAATATTGTTTATTCATTAAACATGAAACTCCGTCAACTGAACGTTTAAATATTATTATTATTATTATTATAAACTTTTATTAATTAAATATGAAACTCAGTCAACTGCACACTTAAAAATGTATCCGAAATTTCATTGACTGGCTCTGATGGTTGATACAGATTGCTGCCAGCATCCTAGGTATCAACCAAGTATCATTAAAATTAAAATAAAAAAATTAAATTAAAAAATTAAATTAAAAAATTAAAATTAAAATCAAAATCAAAATTGAAAAATTAAAAAATTAAAAAATTAAAATTAAAATCAAAATTAAAAAATTAAAATTAAAATAAAAATAAAAAATTAAAATTAAAATCAAATTTAAAAAATTAAAATTAAAATCAAAATTAAAAAAATAAAATTTAAAAAATTAAAATTAATTTTTTATTTGTTTTAAAAAATTAAAATTTTAAAAATTAAAACAATATTAAAACATTAAAACATTAAATCAAAAAAAATTAAAATCAAAATCAAAATTTAAAAATTAAAATCACAATCAAAATTAAAAAAATAAAATTTAAAAAATTAAAATTATTTTTTTCATTTTTTTAAAAAAAATTTAAAATTAAAACAACATTAAAACATTAAAACATTAAAACAAACATTAAAACATTAAAACAAAATTAAAATTAAAATTAAAATTAAAATTAAAATTAAAATTAAAATTAAAATTAAAATTAAAATTAAAATTAAAATTAAAATTAAAATTAAAATTAAAATTAAAATTAATTAAAATTAAAATTAAAATTAAAATTAAAATTAAAAGTAAAATTAAAATTAAAATTAAAATTAAAATTTTAAAATTAAAATTAAAATTAAAATTAAAATTAAAATTAAAATTAAAATTAAAATTAAAATTAAAATTAAAATTAAAATTAAAATTTTAAAATTAAAATTAAAATTAAAATTATTAAAGTTAAAATAACTAAATTAAAATTATTCCAATTTATTTGCCGCCCATCTCATCATAAGAAATTACCTTCGTGAAAATTGCAATAGATGCCTAGGATATCCGGAACTGGGATGTCCAAGGTTTTAGCTTTGTTGTTGTGCTTGGCGGTGAAGCTGACCTGCAGCCAGTTGTTGAGATGAAGGCACCAGGAAGAAGACGTTTTGCCCAGCTGGTCAAACTTGCCCAAAGTCCGATAAGCCACGCCCACCGCAAAGGCCTTGCTGTCTCGGTCGTAGCGCACCTCCCAGTAGTGGTCACCGCTGTCAATCAAGGTGTCTCCTGCGATGGGAAGAATTATCGAGCCCTTGGATTGGTTGATAAATCTGTTTGCTTGGTTCTCATTGGCTAAAATCAATGTGTTTATCAAGCTCCGGGACTTAAGATGTATGGACTTCAGCTCCCAGAATTCCCCAACCAGCCAGCCAGCCAGCCAAAGCCGAATCCTGAAGTCTTTAGAGATGGTATTTTGTATCCAGGTGACCCTATTCATAAAGAATCTACATTCCCCCATACCTGTACATGTATATAATATTTCGCTTCTATATTTACACACCTTTATACACAGTTCTATATATATATTTATATATATATTGTTTTTTGGCTTAACTAATTTTATTCTTGTTTTGCAGCCATTTGTAACAATTGTTCCAAATTTCGTAATATTCCGACTCTTCTTTATCTTTGAATTTCAAATGTTAATTTGTCCATCTCTGCACAATCCAAAGTTTTTTTTTTATCATTAATTCGTCCGAGGGGGTATTATTTTGTTTCCAGCATTGGGCAAATGCTATTCTAGCTGTAGTTAGCAGATGTGTTAATATGTACTTAATTTTCTTTGTATATTTCCCTTTGATTATTCCCAGTAGAAAGATTTCGGGTTTGTATTTTATCTGTTCCCCTGTAATTTCTTGCACCCATTTCCAAATTTTTGTCCAATATTTTTGTGTTTCTGGGCAGGTCTACCATATGTGATAATAGGTCCCTTGTACTTTTTTACACTTCCAGCAGGTCGGCTTCAGGTTTGGGTACATTTTAGCCAATCTTGTTGGTGATAAATGCCAACGATAAAACATATTTTCTTTAAAGCTCACCTATCTCAACCCTCACTTTGTCAGCCACCCCAGAAGCATGTTGATGTCACTGAAGTTTCTGGCTTCTAAATAAATAGAGACTTTTTTTCCTGCACCCTGCCTCCATTTTAATTCCTCCCATCTTTCTCCCAGCTTGGAATTGGATCAGATTTTTCTTCTAACATGACCCAGGATGCTGACAAGTTTCTTACCTAACACCGTGTAGGATTCGGCTGTGAATCGGTCTCTCCCTCCACGGCCTGTTGGCATCCTTTTCGGAGACTGGACGCACCTGTGGATGAGAAAATCCATCAGCGAGGGAGGTCCTGAGACCATCCTTCAAGAGTGGGAGACAATGGGGGGTCTGGGAATTGCACCCCATTTAGAACCCAGCCCTCCTTTCACACTGTGACAATGTTCTGACTGAGGCTTCCCCAGCAGCACGAAGCCGAGTCCTCGTCCCGATAAAACCCCTTTTATTTAATGTACAGTGAATTCCTCTCCAGCCAAGTCTTTCCTCTCCCACTGTCTAGTTTCAAGATAGTTCGCAATTACCGACCTTGATCAGGCTTGGAGAGAGGCCAGGCTGATATCTTTCATACTTGGCAAGAATGCAGGAATTGTCTCCTGCAAACTCCACTCCCCTGTTGCTCCTCTTTTATTCCCTTTGGGAGGGGCCATTCACCATCCACCTGTGGCCTTACTCCCAAGTTGACCCTTTTTCCTTAGCTGTTCCCTTCATCTGGCAACTCTGCGCATGCGCGCACTGGGAACAGGCTCCAGCTGTTTGTCTGCCTCACTGATCTCCAACTCCGAAGGCAGCTGATAACTGTCGGACGGCCCTGGCCCCCTCTCTGCCTCCGACACAGAGCCCTCCTCAGAGCCTTCTCCAGACTCCAGGACTGGCCCCGGTTCCTCCCCAACCTCCTCACTGTCCGAGTCTGCTGTCAGCTCTGCTGGCCGCTGGCGGCTACAACAGACAAAGCCGAGTTAGAGAAACCAAGGCTTCACAAGAGAAAGGCATCTTTTCGTACCTCTTGGTCCATGTGTGCCCGAGACTTATTATAAATCTATGCATTTAGTCCTCGACTTACGACCAAACTGAGCCCAAAATTCATGTTGCTAAGTGAGACATTTCTAAAATGAGTTTTGCCCCATTTTACAACTTTTCTTGCTGCATTTGTTAAATCACTGCAGTTGTTAAATCAGTTGCACGGTTGTTAAGTGAATCTGGCTTTTCCATTGACTTGGCTTGTCAGAAGGTCGCAAAAGCGGATCCCCCGACCTCGGGACATGGCAACCGTCATAAATACGAGTCATTTGACAAGCCTCTGAATGTAAATCACGTGACCATGGAGATGCTGCAGCGGTCGTAAGTGTAAAAAAACAGTCGTAAGTCACTTTTTTTCAGTGCCATTGTAACTCCGGATGGTCACTAAACGAACTGTCGTAAGTCGAGGACCACCTGCATTCATTGAATGGCAGTATTTATCAGCCTAGCTTGAGAACGACATAAAACAATCCAGCCAAAGTTCAATTCTTTATCTACTTCCACCCTGGAGGCAGAATCTTGCCAGAGTGAAGCTATACAGGTAGTCCTCGACTTACAACCGTTCGTTTAGCGACCATTCGAAGTTACGACGGCACTGAAAAAAGTGACTTGGGACCATTTTTCACGCTTATGGCCATTGCGGCGTTCCTGTGGTGACAATCAAATTTCAGGCTGACTCAACGAAGAAATGAACCAAGAAAACTGAGCACAGATGTTACCTGGCTGGAGAATTAACCGGGGAGGCGGTTCGGCCCTTCCCATCCTTTTCTCTCGCTTTCATGTCTTGTACCTTCCCGCCCATGGCATCCCACTCCACAGCCAGGTCTTCCACCTTGAGATTCAGGTGGCTGGTGCTGCCATCCAGGCGGTACATGAAGGCTGGGAAGAGACGAAAGAAGAAAGGTATTTGGATGTTCCTTTCCAAGCCCCTTCCTTCCTTCCTTCCTTCCTTCCTTCCTTCCTTCCTTCCTTCCTTCCTTCCTCCTGCTCCTAATTTCTCCTCTCCTCTGCGCCCACCTGTCATTTCCTTTCCTTTCTTTTTTCCTTTACTTCCTCTCTGCCTCACCTCCCATTCCTAATTTTTCATCTCATTTCTTTCTTTCTTTCTTTCCTTCCTTCGTTCCTTCCTTCGTTCCTTCCTTCCTTCTTTCCTTCCTTCCTCCTGCTCCTAATTTCTCCTCTCCTCTGCACCCACCTGTCATTTCCTTTCCTTTCTTCTTTCCTTTACTTCCTCTCTGCCTCCCCTCCCATTCCTAATTTTTCATCTCATTTCTTTCTTTCTTTCTTTCTTTCCTTCCTTTGTTCCTTCCTTCGTTCCTTCCTTCCTTCTTTCCTTCCTTCCTCCTGCTCCTAATTTCTCCTCTCCTCTGCGCCCACCTGTCATTTCCTTTCCTTTCTTTTTTCCTTTACTTCCTCTCTGCCACCCCTCCCATTCCTAATTTTTCATCTCATTCTTTCTTTCCTTCCTTCCTTCCTCCCACCCTCCCTCCCACTTCTAATTTCTCCTCTCCTCCCTTCCATCCTTTCCTTTTTCCTTTTCTTCCTCTCTGCCTCCCCTTCCCCCACTCATAATTTCTCCTCTCCTGCCCTCCCTCCCATCATTTCCTTTCCTTCTTCCTCCCTCCCTCTTCTAATTTCTTCTCTCCTCTGTGCCCTCCTGTCATTTCCTTTCCTTCCTCTCTGCCTTCCCCCCACTCTAAATTTTTCATCTCCTTCCTTCCTTCCTTTTCTTCCTCCCTCCCTCCCTCCCCTGCCTCCCTATCCCTTCCTTCCTCTCTTTCCCCTCTCATTCCTAATTTCTTCCTCCCTCCCTCCTTCTCTCCTTCCCAATCTCTTTCTTCCTTCTCCCTCCTCTCCCACCCCTCCCTCCCTCTCTTCCTCCCTTTCTTCCCAATCTTGGTCCAAAATCCCCAGATCATTTCTGCTTTAAAGACCACAGAGGTCGCCGAACCACAGGCATAAGCTAAGGGCTAGCAGCTGTATAGCCAATATTTATCAAATAGTTTTAGCCTTCCTGCGGATTTCCTAGTCTGCTCTACTTACTGGGAGGGACAATTTCCTGCAACGGCGCTCAAATTTACTGATCAACAAGTTAACGGGAGGGAGGGACCTTTTAGACTATCTAGCCCAGGGGTGCTATTCACTTACTTTCCCTACCTGTTCGCAAATGTGATCGCGCCCGGGGCTTGCACGCATGCGCGGGGCTTGAAAACGTGCCTGAATAGGACGGCATAGCGCTGGGGCACGTGGGTGAGCTCACCCGCAATTTCCACTGTCAGTTCGGGCGAACCAGTCTAAACCGGCTGAATACCACCCCTGGTCCAGTCCAATCCTCATTCTCTTTCTCTTGACATTGTGCAGACTCAACCCATGCCATTAGCTGAGGCCCTGATCCTCCAGATGCAGCCACCATTTTGACTTTTTTGACCTTCGTTCCAGGAGTTTAACACTTTGGGGAATCCCAAACCTGGATTCCCCATAAATCCAAACTAGGAAACCGCAAGCATCAAAACTGGAACTTTCTAATATTGGTTAATTTTTAGCGGTGCTGGAAATCCACATTGCCCCACTCCCACCTATGCATAAACCACCTCTTGGGGTTGCTCACCTCTTGTTTCCAAAGTGACCGGCTCCGAAAACTCTCCTGCCACAGCCTTGTTGCAGGCTTTGACCCGGAAATTCATGTACTTCATGTCAAATTTCAACCCTGTAGAGATGGAACAGCAAAGAGGAAGTGAAGGGAAATGAATATTTATCTATGTCAACCACCATGTAGGGCAGTGATGGTGAATCTTTTCAGCACCGAGTGCCCAAACCGGAACGCTTGTGCATGTGTGTGCATGTGCGCACACCGGAGCACCGGAAACCTGAAGACCAGATGTCTGTTTTTTGGCCGGTTTTGGCCATTTTTCAGGCACTTTCAGGCTGTTGTTGAGCCATTTTCAGGCCATTTTTCAAGCTGTTTTCAGACTGTTTTTCAAGCTGTTTTCAGTCTGTTTTCCGGGCCATTTTCAGGCTGTTTTTCTAGCCATTTTCAGACTGGTTTTCAGGCCTTTGGGCTGTTTTCAGTCTTCTTTGGGGGGCCATTTTCAGTCCATTTTTTTAGCTGTTTTCAGACTTTTTTCAAGCCAATTTCAGTCTGTTTTGGGGCCATTTTCAGACTGTTTTTCAGGCTGTTTTCAGTCTATTTTTCGAGCTGTTTTCAGGCTGTTTTTAAGCTGTTTTCAGTCTGTTTTCCGGGCTGTTTTCAGGCAGTTTTTCTAGCCATTTTCAGACTGGTTTTCGGGCTGTTTTCAGGCTGTTTTGGGGCTGTTTTCAGGCTGGTTTTGGAGCCATTTTCAGACCGTTTTTGGGCTGTTTTCAGTCTGTTTTTTGAGCCGTTTTCAGTCTGTTTTTCAGTCTGTTTTCAGTCTATTTTTCGAGCTGTTTTCAGGCTGTTTTTAAGCCGTTTTCAGTCTGTTTTCCGGGCCGTTTTCAGGCTGTTTTTCTAGCCATTTTCAGACTGGTTTTCGGGCCCTTTTCAGGCTGTTTTTGGGGCTGTTTTCAGTCTTTTTGGGGGGGCATTTTCAGTCCATTTTTAAAGCTGTTTTCAGACTTTTTTCAAGCCAACTTCAGTCTGTTTTTGGGCCGTTTTCAGGCTGTTTTTAAGCTGTTTTCAGTCTGTTTTCCAGGCTGTTTTCAGGCAGTTTTTCTAGCCATTTTCAGACTGGTTTTGGGGCTGTTTTCAGGCTGGTTTTGGAGCCATTTTCAGACCGTTTTTGGAGCTGTTTTCAGACTGTTTTTTTTGGCTGTTTTCAGTCCACTTTTTGAGCTGTTTTCAGACTTTTTTCAAGCCAATTTCAGTCTGTTCTTTTGGCCATTTTCAGTCTGTTCTTTTGGCCATTTTCAGGCTGTTTTTCAAGCCATTTTCAGACTGTTTTTTGGGCTGTTTTCAGACTGTTTTTCCAGCCATTTTCAGTTTGGCTTTGGGCCATTTTCAGGCCATTTTTGAGCCATTTTCAGACTGTTTTTCAAGCCATTTTCAGTCTGTTTTTTGAGCTGTTTTCAGACTGTTTTTCTGGTCATTTTCAGGCTTTTTTGGAGCCGTTTTAGTCTGTTTTGGGAGCTGTTTTCAGTCTGTTTTTTGGGCTGTTTCCAGGCTGTTTTCCAGGACATTTTCAGGGGCTCTGGGACCCACAAAGACCAGCTGGCTGGTGCACATGTGCACACCGGAAACCAGAAGAGCAGCTGGCGACAGCGTGTGTGCCCACAGAGAGGGTTCTGTGTGCCACCTGTGGCACCTGTGCTGTAGGTTCGCCATCATGGATATAGCATCTCTAGCTTGAGCAGGGGGTTGGACTAGAAGACCTCCAAGGTCCCTTCCATCTCTATTCTGATTGATTGATATCATTGTGTTTGTGCAAAATATCATCTTAATGAGCTTCACAACATCATGGTTTGTTCCAGATCTTTTTAGCATCCTCAGACAAAGTGCGAATTCCAAATCTAGTGGGCGAGATAGTCTCCCACCCCCATAAGAGGTAAGCTGTTTGACCCGACCCCACTCCACTCCCCGGTAGATAAATTTGAACCCAGCTCTTGGGTCCCAACCAGCTTGCCTTACCGGACAGCGTATATTCGGTTTGCCTGATCCCTTCGATCACCATCCAGGGATGGTCCTCCTTGACCCGAGGAGGCCCTTCAAAGTTGGTCTTGCGATATTCCATCACGTAATGGTCGATCTTGCTATCTTCTTCCGGCATTTTCCAAACAAGGGTTACGCAATTGTCAGCCACCAAGGATTCCGCCACATCTATCTCAGGCGCACTGGGAACTACGTTTCAAATCAGGGGGAAAAGAGAAAGGATTCACAATCAGGATTCTCGTTTCAGCCTCACCAGGGACTAGCCCCCTTTCCTATGGGGATTCAATTACCTCTTCAAGTTCTACCTCAGTCCCTCAAGGTTAGAGGCAATGAGGATTTTTGAAAATTACTAACTGTCCCCGTGGCTTCAATAAACATGTGCTAATTAGTTTAAAAATGATTAAAGACCATAATGGGAAAATTATATTTCAAGCTTTTGGGGGGAATTCAATTCAATTTTAATTAATTCCATTTTAATTTCTCCCAGTTTTGGAAGAAGTTGATTATAAGGGGCAGATAACATGGGTTTTGTTATTTGTTAACTGTTGTGGCCCAGCAGGAGCCGTTGGAGCTGCCACCAGACTCCGACAGCGAGGGGCCCTCTGAGTCGGCTCTGGAGGATGTGGAGGACCCTGGACAGGGTTCCGACTCCGAGCAGGGCGCAGAGAGACTGGTTGACCACCAGGTGGCGCCTGAGCCTTGGACCAGTGGGGAGGAGACAAGGGAGAGTGATCCAGAAGCCAGCAGTGAGTTGTTTTGGGATGCACGCCATCAAAGAGCTAATAGGCATCAGGAACAGTTACGCAAGTACAGGAGGTAATTGCACTCAGCTGGTGGTCATTAGGCTCCTCTCCAGACTATAAAAAAGACTGCTTGTGCACACGTCCCTCTTGCAGCAGTCAACGCATTAACTAAAGAGAATGTAACTAACTTGGCAGGCTGGATTGCTGCAAAGGTTAGTCTGAATTGCTGCCAAGGTTTGTCGGACTTGCTGCCAAGGTCCTTATCTGTTTGTTTGCTTGGCTTTCAGCCACCAAGATTTTGGCTTCTTGCTATTAAAAGTACATTCTAGTTAAGCTTGTCTCGGCTTTCGTTACTGGACAGAGGAGGGGATCAGAACAGTTAACTAACATAGTTAGTTTGTATTTTACTCTGATTTATATTCTTTCTTTTCAAGTGATGAAAAGCTCCAGCCGGAGCCTGTGGAAGGTTGCAGGAGCTTCCACCAAGAGGAGCTGGGGAACAAACAGGTTCGCCCGACCTGTCCAAGGAAACCCCTCCTACTGAACTGCGCAGGTCAGGCAGAGCTACCCAAAAGCCCGCCTACCTGCGTGATGACGTCACAAGTAGGATTGTTCCATCCAAGAGGGGAGGGGTGTTAGATGCTTGTTCTAACTACAGTGGTTTCCACCAAGGTCCTCTGCTCCGGCGGGAACAGAGGTTTAATCCTATTGGTCGAAGGGTCTGACAGCTCCCTATAAAAGGGCTGCTGTCAGGCTCAACCTTTGCTAGATTGTTCTCACTTGTTGTGTTTAATAAAGAGCTGTTGTTACCATTAAGCCTGTGTGTGCCTATCAGTGGTGGGATTCAGCCGGTTCGCACCTATCCGGGAGAACCGGTTGGTAACTTTCTAAGCAGTTCGGAGAACCGGTTGTTGGAAGAAATCTCCTTTTGGTTTTTTTCCATTTTTACAGGGCTAATCCTGTAAGGAAAGCAGGAAGGAAACATTCTGGTGTTGTTTCTAGCCTCATCTTTGTTGCCCTGCTTCCAGAAACTGCCTCTCTGGTTAACCCTTGTTACATTGTAACAGTTAAAGCAAAGCGCCCATTGACGTGAGTGACTTTGAGTTGGCTACGCCCACACGGTCACATGACCACTGTTCCACGCCTACTCAGCTGGTCATTAGGGCAGAGAACCGGTTGTTAAATTATTTGAATCTCACCACTTACCCAAACCAACAATGGACTTGGTAATCTTCGGCTGGGGGGAAAAAAATCTACCCTCCCCTGTATAAGTAAAAATCACATTTTCTAAGTCACCTGGCAGAAATTTGAGAGTCTGCAGCATTTGGCGCTCCTGGGCGAAATCCACCATCAAGTGGCTCATGTTGTCGGTGACTTTAGCCTTGAGCGAGAGGCGGAAGGCCGGGGCCATCGTCACACTATATGGAGGGAAAGCCGAGGCGTGTTAGAAAGGCCTGCCATGCAATTCTACCCCGCCCGCCCGCCCGCCAATGCGTCTTTCACAGCTCAGCGAGAGGGGTCAGAGCAGGCGGCATGCAAAGAACCCAGCGCCCGCATCCAGCCTTGCAAAAATCTTGTGGGCCAACGTGTCTACAAAGCATGTGCAGAGTTCTGAGGCTAAACTCTGCACCGTCTGCTGGCTTCCAGGGCAAAAGCCAAGGACTTCTGAGCACGCGAAGAGTGACTTGCCCCAACAAGCAACCACCCACACATGTAGGAAGATGGGCTGGCAGCTGGTCGAGACGATGGGAAAGTCAAGGGGACGCTGGGGCATGGGCAGAGTGCACTTTGCCTTGCCTGCTTTGAGGAGGGCCAGCTTCAATTTGGACTAGAAATCAGCGTTTCTCAAATTAGCAATTCTAAGATGTCTGGACTTCAACTCCCAGAATTCCCCAGCTGGCTGGGGAATTCTGGGAATTGAAGTCCAGATATTTCAGAGCCTTTTTAAAGACGTTTCATGCCTCTCTTTCCCCACCAACAATGCCAAAAGCTGACTTTTAGTGGCCAGGTGTGTCCCAGGGGTAGCCTACCTGTCCTTGATCTGTTTAGCAGCCTTCGAAGCAGCGCAAGGAAGACGGAGGAAGAAGGGAAGGAGAAGAGAGAGAAAAAAGGAAGAAGAAAAGGAAGGGAAGTATCACAAAGACAAATTAAAGAAGCATGGCGTACGTTTAAGGATATTCTAGACAGGAAGCCTCCCAGAAAGCATGCTGAGCTGCCGTCCACTGCATGCATGCAGAAAATCATTCTCACCACCCTCAGGCTTCCCCTATGCTTTTTTGTATCCTCCCAAGAACCCTGCGAGGTAGGCCAATGGTGAATTTAAAATATAAAAACCACCCCAATACTGTCCAACGTTGTGATCCATCCGAATCTGGGGCTTTTTATCCTTCCCCAAAACCCCTTGAGGCAGGTGAGGGTGAATTAAAAACACAATGCAGCTAGTCCTCAGCTTACAACCATTCATTTAGCGACTGTCCAACATTATGACGCAGCTGAAAAAAAGTGACTCGCGACTGTTTTTTCACATTTACGACCGTTGCAGCATCCTCATGGTCACCTGATCAAAATTCGGAAGCTTGGCAACTGATTCATATTTATGACGGTCGTAATGTCCCGGGGGCCACGTGATCCCCTTTTGTAAACTACTGGCAAGCAAACTCAAAAGGAGAAGACAGATTCTTTGAACCACTGCATTGTCAACTTAACAACGGCAGGATTCGCTTGTGGTAGGAAAGTTCGTAAAACAGGATGAAATTCAGCAATGGTCTCATTTACCGACATAAATTTTAGTCTCGATGGTGGTCGTAAGTCGAGGGCTACCTGTAAACCTCTCTCCCACCCCCAAATATCAACCAACGAACATGATAGTTTGGGATCCACCCAAATCTGGGTCCTTTTTTAATCCTCCTAAGATCCCTGCGAGGTTAGCGAGGACCGATTAAAATAAAATAAATAAATGAGCCCATCTCCAAATGTCATCTAATCCATGGGATCGGCTGGGATCCATCCAAATCTGGGGGTCACTGTGGAATTTGGGTCAATGTTCTCCAAAAAAGGGGTTGGATGAACGCACCCATCATCCACAGCCTCCAGACTTGCGGGGCGATCATGGGAGTTGTCGCTGTCCATTAGCGTGCCAGTTAAGAAGGATACACAATTCAGGCATCGTGGAATCTCTTCGCACCCATTTAACCAACGGCTTTGCGTCCGTTGGACAGTTTGTTCTGTAGTGACGTGTGCACGAACACGCGTGTGCACAAATACCACACACACAAATGCTCACACATGCACTCACACCCACAGAGAGCTAGGCATTATTTTTACCTGGTGGAAGTCATGATTCTCAGCCCCTTGGAGGGTCTGGTTGGCGGTTTCTAACAGTTCCTCTGAGCTTTCCAAAGCTTTTGTGCATGCTGCCAGCTGGTTCTGGGTGCGAAAGACGAGCAGAAAGAGCATTTCCAAAAAAAGAGGATGTTAGTAAACAAAATAATGATAATAATTGAAGGAGTAGGCGACGAGAAGTTTGGCTTGCCCACTTTTTTGTTTCCTTGGTCTGAATTCCCATTATTTTGATTTTGGGACGGGGTCAAAGGGAGCGATTGGCTAGGACAGGGGTCAGCAATCTGTGGCTCTGGAGCCACATGTGGCTCTTTTATCCCTCGGTTGTGGCTTCCTCTTGCTGGTCGGCACCACAATTTTGAGAGGACCTTTTTTGGGGGGGGGGGGGGAGAGGAAACACAGCACGCCAGGAGGAGACTCTATGGTAAGGAGTGAGTTTTCCGGCCAGCTCCACAATTGATAGGGAAAAAGGATGCCGCGCTAGGAGGAGACTCTATGGTAGGGGGAACCGGACTTCCGGTCAGCTCCAGAATTGAACCTGGGGCGTCCGGTTAGGACCTTTGTGGCTCCGGGTGTTTTCTTTTCTGGGAGAAACGGGTCCAAATGGCTCTTTGAGTGTTTAAGGTTGCCGACCCCTGAGCAAGGAGACACGGGTTCGAGTCAACATCCAAGATGGGGAGGGACTGCAAAGCTCAGATAGATTTCGAAATGGAAACAGACGACTAATGAGGAAGATGATTAATTAATAATAAAAAGCCTCTCATGGCAATAACTCTCATGCTGACTAGACAGGTGACCCCTACAGGGACAGCAGCATGAAAGATTCTAAACTTTGAGGGAAAGCCCTAAGTTGAGCCTCCATGTTGAAGCGCAGTCTACCTTAAGCAGCCGTCCTTGGAGGCCCAACCAACCCTATCGAATGCCGTTTTTCAACCTTTGCAACTTTAAGAAAGGTGGACTTCAACTCCCAGAATTCCCCCCCCCAGCCAGTATGGCTCTCTTGATCGTCTCCTCAGCCATGGATCTTGAAACCCATAATGCACAGCCCCCCTTTTTCGTGGAGCAGGGCTTACCTGCAGCTCGTAAGTCCGGCTGGCTCGATCTTGTTTGATCTTCATCAACATCCCTTCCTTGAGCTCGTCCAGCAGGACGTACAGGGATTGGAATTCGGCTTCCAGGTCTTCTTGAACCCGATTCGAATTACTCTGGTGGGAGAAGGCAGAAGAGGAAGGTGGAGGTAGTTTGGCCCTGATGGGATTGGAGAGCGGTGTCAGGGTTCCAAGTAAGACCCCCAGCAAAAGAAGACTCCGAGCCTTGAGTTTCCTCAAAGTTCCACTTTATTAGAGATGTCATGTTGGCACATCTGGGAAAACTCGAATCTGAAAGCTTCCAGGTTTTCCCCACCCAAAAGAAAGTTCAAGTCCCTGCCCAGCACCCCCATGTCCATCACATGGCCCTCAGGCACCGTCCAAAACTGGAGATGCCTCCCAGTCACATCCCTCAAGGTGCAGGGCAGGATGTCCTTGGCTCTCTGAGAAAGGAATGTTATTTTGACTATTCTAGCAGAATACCCATGCTCCACTATGTGTTTGGGCATGATAAATCGATACTAAACAGCTTGAAAATTAATAAGTAGTTACCATCAACCTCTCTGTCAGCCTCTGCTTTGCTGCTGCTTCGACTGCCATGAAACGGGGAGGGAGGGCATGGTATTTGAGAGGGGTTACTCATTGTGCTGGAGGAAGGTTCTGGAGTTCAGCTGTTGATCGGACTACGCATGCGTGGGAGTTTCCCGCCAGGACTAACGGCACCGACATTCCATCTTCGTGATGCCTTTTGAAGTTATCTCGCACCTGACACTTGGGAGAATTATGATTGGACTGCAACTGTGATGCCAAGGGGAGGGGAATGGGCTATTCTATATATCAATCGCTTTCGCGCCTAATTATTCAGATTTCGCTGCGCTATGCCTTTAATCATTATTAATTAGTAAAAGTACACTTGATTTCCACACATGGAGACTCGTGGTCTTCTTTCCTAATTAGCTAATGGAGAGGTGCTGACACTCTCCTATCCTCTCCCTCAGCCTTGCCCCAGAGAGGACTCCCCTATCCTACCCCCTTCTCTCCCTCAGTCTGGCCCCACAGAAGCCTCCCCTATCCTACCCCCTTCTCCCCTCAGGCTTGCCCCACAGAAAGCTACCCTGTCCTATCCCCTTCTCCCCCTCAGATGTGCCCCACTTGAAATTTGAGGAATTTCAAGCTTTGGACTCTCATGTGTATGAGGATGCTATTTGGAACCCTAACCTGAATGTGCCCTAAAACAACTCATCCGCTCCCCGGATCCTGGGATGCTGTCCGGGGTACTGAGCCATGGCTGCTCCCTAGTCGACCAGGGGGCAGGAAAACTCAAGGAAGGCAGAGGACGGGAAAAGACAGGACGAGGGAGGATGGGGCCTGCCAAATTGAAAGTAAAACCCTTCCTGGCAGTGTCTGGTAGTGGGCCGGAATGGCAAGGGAGACCCGCTTGTCCGGTTGAGAGAAGCTGCCGGATGAGCTGGAGGTCGCAGCCGCCAGATAGAGGAATTGCTCCTGTCCACCCTGAGTAAGTCGAACCCACACGGCACTCTCGGAAGATGGTGGCTCGCCCGATTGCGCCCAGTGCTCTACATGGGGCAGCCCCTGAAGAGCATTCGGAGACTTCAGCTTGTCCAGAATGCAGCCGCGCGAGCGATTGTGGGTACACCCCGGTACACCTACGTTACACTTATCCTCTGCGAGCTGCACTGGCTGCCCATTGGTCTCCGGATACGCTTCAAGGTGCTAGTCGTCACTTATAAAGCCCTTCATGGTATTGGACCTGGGTACTTGAGAGACTGCCTTCTGCCAATTACCTCCAATAGACCTATTAGATCCCACAGACTAGGCCTCCTCCGAATTCCATCTACCGGCCAATGTCACCTGGCTACCACCCGGAGGAGGGCCTTCTCTGTGGCTGCTCCGGCCCTCTGGAACGAGCTCCCCGTGGAGATTCGGGCCCTCACCACCCTTCAGGCCTTCCGCAAAGCCCTTAAAACCTGGCTGTTCCGACAGGCCTGGGGCTGACGAGTTCCCATCCCCGCTCAAACTGTGTGGCTGTTGATTGTTTTTAAATTCTTTCTGTAGTTGTTTGTTGTGTTGTTTCTTTTCCCTTGTTTGTATTTCCCTCCCTTCGATTTGTGAGCCGCCCTGAGTCCCTCCGGGAATAGGGCGGCATATAAATGCAATAAATTCAATTCAATTCAATTCAATCCCCGGGCACAACCGGCAAGCCCGGTGCTACCAGCTGCGAGCAGTACCACCTGTGTCTGGCCCAGTTTCCCCTAGGTCTCCACTCCACGATTGCCTCCACCACCAATGCAACCCAGAGGGTACCTCGATGCCAGCAATAGCCGGATTGGCTTCTACTGGATCTCCATCCTATGGCCACCGCCATCCCCGGGACCAATGCAAGCCAGACTGAGCTACAATGTTGGTGGTGGCTGGCTCGGCTCCTCTGGGGTGCTCCAATTGCTGCTACTGCCGGACCCCGACGCAACCCAGAGAAGCCCACGATGCCGACGGCGGTGGCTAGGGTTCTTCTGGGTCTTCGCGCCTCAACCGAGCTGAGTGCCCTCAGCTCCCCTGGCTCTTTTGCACCTTCGCTGCCTCAGCCGCAGGTGAGCCTTGTTGCATCCGGAACCCCTGGATAAACCATTTTAAGGTTAACCTCCGACTTTCCCAATGTCTCCAAGCCCTGTTACCTCCACATTTTGAAGCATCTGCTTGAGCAAATAAATGAAATTTTGGATCTCTTCGTTCTTCACCGCGAGGGTCGTGACGATCTTCCTCAGGTCATCCTGTCCCCACCCAAAAAGGAAAAAAATAATCATCATCTGGCATTAATCTGGGATTCTCGCTTCAAACAGATCAATTTAGGCTTAAGTTAAGCCAGTGTTTCTCAGCCATAGCAACTTGAAGATAGGTGGACTTCAGCTCCCAGAATTCACCAGCCAGCATAGCTGGCTGGTGAATTCTGGGAGCTGAAGTCCACCTATCTTCAAATTGCCATAGTTGAGAATTTTGCAGATTAACAGAGTTGGAAGGGACCTTGGAGATCATCTAGTCCAACCCCCCAGCCAAGCAGGAGACCATACACCGTTTCTGACAGATGGCAGTCCAGTCTCTTCTTGAAAGTTTCCAGTGATGAAGCTCCCACAACTTCTGAAGGCAACTATTCTCACTGTCAGAAAGTTCCTCCTTATTTCTAGGTTGAATCTCTCCTGGATCAGTTTCCATCCATTATTCCTCATCTGGCCTTCAGGGGCTTTGGAGAATAGCTTGACCCCCCTCCTCTCTGTGGCAGCCCCTCAGATATTGGAAGACTGCTATCATGTCTCCCCTGGTCCTTCTCTTCACTAGACTAGCCAGGCCCAGTTCCTGCAACCGTTCATCATACGTTTTAGCCTCCAGTCCCCTCACCATCCTGATTGCTCTTCTCTGCACTCTTTCTAGAGTCTCTATCTCTCTTTTTTTAGGGTGGTGACCAAATCACTGAGTTAAATTCAGTAAACATATTGAACCTTCCTTTTTCACTTTAAAGACTTTTATTGATAATTTCAATATATCAGATTTGATGACAATATTGTCCATTCAATCATGTCTTAACTCTTGGCAATTCTGTTTATTTTTAAGGTTCTTTCTCATTATCTTGGTCTTTTCCTTAAGTCCTGCAACCGCACCAAACAATTCATTATTTTTTTTTACTAATTTGGGTCTTGTTTCTAGAGGTTTCTCCAAAATGAATACTAGGTCGTCTGTGAATGCTTGTAATATAATACAATAGCAGAGTTGGAAGGGACCTTGGAGGTCTTCTAGTCCAACCCCCTGCCTAGGCAGGAAACCCTATACCGTTCCAGACAAATGGCTATCCAACATCTTCTTAAAGACTTCTAGTGTTGGGGCATTCACAACTTCTGGAGGCAACTTCTGTTCCACTGATTAATTGTTCTAAACTGTCAGGAAATTTCTCCTCAGTTCTAAGTTGCTTCTCTCCTTGATTAATTTCCACCCATTGCTTCTTGTTCTACCCTCAGGTGCCTTGGAGAATAGTTTGACTCCCTCTTCTTTGTGGCAACCCCTGAGATATTGGAAGACTGCTATCATGTCTCCCCTGGTCCTTCTTTTCATTAAACTAGACATACCCAGTTCCTGCAACCGTTCTTCATATGTTTTAGCCTCCTGTCCCCTAATCCTCTTTGTTGCTCTTCTCTGCACTCTTTCTAGAGTCTCCATATCTTTTCTACTTCGTGGCGACCCAAACTGACTGCAAATATTCCAAGTGTGGCCTTACCAAGGCCTTGTAAAGTGGTATTAACACTTCATGTGATCTTGATTCTATCCCTCTGTTGATGCAGCCTAGAACTGTGTTGGCTTTTTTGGCAGCTGCTGCACACGGCTGGCTCCCATTTAAATGGTTGTCCTCTGGGACTCCAAGATCCCTTTCACAGTTACTACTATTGAGCAAGGTACCACCTATACTTTGGTACTTATTGTATTGTTCTTTTTTTATATATCTTCAGGCCTGGTCTTTTCACATCTTCCTATCTTGCATTACTTTTTCGAATGGTTTACAGATAAGGGGAGGTCAAACTCTTCTCCAAAGCACCTGAAGGCAGGGCAAGAAGCAATGGATGGAAACTCATCAAGGAGAGAAGCAACGTGGAATTAAGGAGAAACTTCCTAACAGGGAGGACAATTAACCAGTGGAACTGCTTGCCACCAGAAGTTGTGGGTGCTTCATCACTGGAGGCTTTCAAAAAGAGATTGGATCACCGTTTGTCTGAAATGGTAGAGGGTCTCCTTCTTGAACAGGGGGTTGGACTAGAAGATCTTCAGGGTCTCTCACCACTCTATTGTTCTACAATCTGTGCTCTGGGTGGGGTCAGCTTTGATGGTGTCCAACCAACGTGTCCTTTGATGGCCTGGTTTCCTTTTGCCACTAACTCTTCCCGACATAATTGTTTTCCCCGGTGAATTCTCCCATGTGACATGTCCAAAATAAGTGAGATGCAGTTTTGTGATTTTTGCCTTCCAGGGAGATGTCTGGTGTTATGCGCTCCAGTGCTTTGCTGTGCAAGGATTATGCGGGAAGCTTCTTTGGCACCACAGCTCAAATGGGTCTAATTTCTTCCTGTCTTGGGTTTTTGTTTTTTTTAAGGCCCAACTTTCACAACCAGAAGAAGCTACAGGGAAGGTGATAGAGTGGATGAACCTAAATTTGGTTGCCAAGTTGATCTCTTTGCTTTTCTATATTCAGTCCATGTTCAGCGCTGTGGGGTGATCCAGTGCAATCCTATGTTTTATTAATGGGCTACGCTTACCGCTTCGATCTGCCATCCTAGACAAGCATTGCCCATTTCACCTGAGTATCTCTGGGCAGTTTAAGTATAGATGTAGAAGAGAATATAGAACAGACACAGAAGAGAAATAGAAAATAGAAAAAGGAAGAGAAGGGAAGAGGAGAGGAGAGAAAATAGAAAAAGGAAGGGAAGGAAGGGAAGAGAAGAGAGGAGAAGAGAAGAAAGAATAGAAAAAAAGAAGGGAAGAGAAGAGAAATAGAAAATAGGGAATGGAGTGGGACGGCATGGCATAGGATGGAATAGAATAGAGTAGAATTATGAAATAGAATAGAATTACAGAATAGAATAGAATTACAGAATAGAATAGAATTACAGAATAGAATAGAATAGAATAATGAATAGAATAGAATTACGGAATAGAATAGAATCACAGAATAGAATGGAATTATAGAATAGAATAGAATAGAATTACGGAATAGAATAGAATCACAGAATAGAATGGAATTACAGAATAGAATAGAATAGAATAGAATTACAGAATAGAATAGAATTATGGAATAGAATAGAATTACAGAATAGAATAGAATTACAGAATAGAATAGAATAGAATTATGGAATAGAATAGAATTATGGAATAGAATAGAATAGAATTACAGAATAGAATAGAATTACAGAATAGAATAGAATTACAGAATAGAATAGAATAGAATAATGAATAGAATAGAATTATGAAATAGAATAGAATCACAGAATAGAATGGAATTATAGAATAGAATAGAATAATGGAATAGAATAGAATGGAATTATAGAATAGAATAGAATTATGGAATAGAATAGAATCACAGAATAGAATGGAATTATAGAATAGAATTATGGAATAGAATAGAATCACAGAATAGAATGGAATTACAGAATAGAATAGAATTATGGAATAGAATAGAATTACAGAATAGAATAGAATTACAGAATAGAATAGAATTACAGAATAGAATAGAATAAAATTATGGAATAGAATAGAATTACGGAATAGAATAGAATTACAGAATATAATAGAATTATGGAATAGAATAGAATTACAGATTAGAGTGGAATTACAGAATAGAATAGAATAGAATTATGGAATAGAATAGAATTACGGAATAGAATAGAATTATGGAATAGAATAGAATTACAGAATAGAATAGAATAACAGAGTTGGAAGAGGCCTTTGAGGTCTCCTAGTCCAAACCCCTGCCTAGGCAGGAAACCCTGCACCACTTCAGACAAATGCTTATCCATCTTCTTAAAAACTTCCAGTGTTGGAGCATTCACAACGCCTGAAGGCGTAATCATTCTAACTGTCAGGAATTTATTCTTAATTCTTGGTTGCGTCTCTCCAGCAGTGCTAACCATGCGATCTTCATTCTACTCCTGTTAACCCCCTATCCAGGCTTTTTTTTGTCATTCTTATCAACAATTCTTAAATCTGAGGAAGGGTGTCTCTGACAGCGTTCAGAGGGCTTTTTCTTCTCCTCTGCGCATAATTTATATCTGAAACACCGGGTCTCATTTAAATATATATATATATATCTGCCACTTTGTAGTTGAGGAATTGAAAACAGGCCATCTCTCTCATTTCAAGAATGTTATCTCTAGTGTTTATCAAATGCCATATTTCCTCTGGGAGATGAGCTGCCTCGCATGGGGTTTTGGGCCTTTTAACCTTAACACAATGTCCCTGCGAGGTAGGACAGACTGATAGGTAATGATTATCCCAGGTCACTTAGTCAACCAAATTTGGGTTTCCACTTTCTTGCTCCGTGGTTTTCCAAAATTCAGAGTCAGCATCAGTTTTGGGTAAGGTAAAGTAAAGGAAGGGAAGGGAAGGGAAGGAAAGAAGGAAGGAAGGGAAAGGAAAGGAAAGTGGGAAGGGAAGGGGTAGAGGGAAGAGAAGGAAGGAAAGGAAAGTGGGAAGGGAAGGGAAGGGGAAGAGAAGGAAAGAAGGAAGGGAAGGAAAGAGGGAAGAGAAGGGGAAGAGAAGGAAAGAAGGGAAAGGGGGAAGGGAAAGGAAGGGAAGGGAAGAAGAAAGGGAAGTGGGAAGGAAAGGGGAAGAATCAACAGAAGGAAAGAAGGAAGGAAAGGAAAGGAGAGGGAAAGGAAGGAAAGGAACAAAAAGGAAAGAGGGAAGGGAAGGGGAAGAGGGAAGAGAAGGAAGGAAAGAAAGGGAAGGGAAGAAGGAAGGAAGGGAAGGGAAGAGGAAAGGGAAGAGGGAAAAGAGGGAAGGGAAGAGGGAAGAGAAGAGGGAAGGGAAGAGGGAAGGGAAAGAAATGGAAGGAAAGGAAAGAGGAAAGAGAAGAAAATGGAAGGGAAGGATGGGAAAGGAAAGAGGGAAGGGAAGAAAAGGAAAGGAAAGGATTTTTTAAAATGTTCCAGTAGTGTTTTCCCTCATTAAAACACCTTCAAAGAAAAGAATTGGTACCTCCTAGCTCCAAAGGACTACAATTCCCATCACTCCCAGACCATGACAATGATGGGCATTGTGGGCTGACTTGACAGAAGACTATCCATGCCAACCAATTGTGCAGAATTTGAGAAAGGCATCTTCCCCTACAGAGTTAGAGCCCTCTGCATCCTCCCCCCAAAAAATAACACTGAAGATACTAGTCCTCATGGTTTTGATCGAAGCATGGATGGAAAGAAGAATATGCCGTGATGAAGCAGGGCTGGCCGAAACTTTTCCCAGGGTTTCAAGCAAGGCTGGAAAATGGGAACACAAATCAGTTATTTCACTAAATAATTTGTCTTTCTGGCCCTTCCCAGACCAGTTTGGTTCTTACCTGGACTATTGAATAACCATTTGTCTGAAGTGCTGTAGGGTTTCCTGCCTAAGAAGTGGGTTGGACTAGAAGACCTCCAAGGTCCCTTGCAACTCTGTTATTCTAGTCTATTTCGGACTACTGGGTGAGGTTTAAGAGCAGAAACCTGCAAGACTTTTAAAATTCCATGCTTGCATTTAGAAATGTGGTGTCTCAAGCAATTCCCTTGGAGCTCAAGACCCCAAGATAGGGATCTTGGAGTCTTAGGGGGCAACCATTTAAATAGGAGCCAGCCGTGTGCAGCGGCAGCCAAAAAAGCCAACACAGTTCTGGGCTGCATCAACAGAGAGATAGAATCAAGATCACGTGAAGGGTTAATACCACTTTATAAGGCCTTGGTAAGGCCACACTTGGAATATTTGCAGTCAGTTTTGGTCGCCACGATGTAGAAAAGATGTGGAGACTCTAGAAAGAGTGCAGAGAAGAGCAACAAAGAGGATTAGGAGACTGGAGACTCAAACATACGATGAATGGTTGCAGGAACTGGGCATGGCTAGTCTAGTGAAGAGAAGGACCAGGGGAGACACGATAGCAGTCTTCCAATATTTGAGGGGCTGCCACAGAGAGGAGGGGGTTCAAGCTATTTCCCAAAGCTCCCAAAGGCCAGACAAGGAATTATGGATGGGAACTGAACAAGGAGAGAGATTCAACCTGGAAGTAAGGAGAAATTTTCCGACAGTGAGAACAATCAACCCATGGAACAGAAGTTGCCTTCGGAAGTTGTGGGAGCTTCATCCCTGGAGGCTTTCAAGAAGAGACTGGACTGCCATCTGATGGAAGTAGTGTAGGGTCTCCTACTTGGGCAGGGAGGGTTGGTCTAGATGACCTACAAAGTCCCTTCCTCTGACCACACCTATAATACTGCATCCAGGTTTGGTCACCACACTATAGGCTGCATAAACAGAGGGATAGAATCAAGATCACGTGAAGGGTTATACCACTTTATAAGGCCTTGGTAAGGCCACCCTTGGAATACGGCATTCAGTTTTGGTCACCACGAAGTAGAAAAGATATTGAGACTCTGGAAAAAGTGCAGAGAGGAGCAAACAAGATCATTAAACAAGATGATTAGGGGACTGGAGGCTCAAACATACAATGAACGGTTGCAGGAACTGGGCATGGCTAGTCTAGTGAAGAGAAGGACCAGGGGAGACAGGATAGCAGTCTTCCAATATTTCAGGGGCTGCACAGATAGGAAGGAGTCAAGCTATTTCCCAAAGCTCCCGAAGGCCAGACAAGGAATAATGGATGGAAACTGACCAAGGAGAGAGATTCAACCTGGAAATAAGGAGAAATTTGCTGACAGTGAGAGCAATCAACCCATGGAACAGAAGTTGCCTTCAGAAGTTGTGGGAGCTTCATCCCTGGAGGCTTTGGAGAAGAGACTGGACTGCCATCGGTCAGAAACGGTGTAGGGTCTTCCTGCTTGGGCAGGGGTTAGACTAGATGACCTACAAGGCCCCTTCCAACTCTGTTCATCTGTATCCCTGTTTAACAGGATTTCTACATGAAAGGAGTTTTCCGTTTTCTTTTAAATCTGTCGGGAGGGGTCATCACCGCTGCAACCCTGATCGAGAAGGTTAAACCTTCCATTGTGTGTTTGCGGATTGGGTGTGGGGAGTTAAGACCCCACCCCACCTTTCCATCCAGAACCTCAGCAATCCTATCCACCACTACCACCACCCCCCCCCCAAAGAAAAAAAGCCACCCTCTCGCCTGGCTTATCCTGCTTTCGACCAAAGCTTTCTTCAAACCCATGAGGACTAGCATCTTAATTTAATATTCCGGAGACTGCAGAAGGTCCCCCGACTAACCCTAAACCTCCCAAGGCACCCCCTCCCTCTCAAAAGACCCATGCTCCTCCCCCACCCTCCCCTCCTCTGCCGGATGGACAGCGGTTCTAAAAACACAAGTCGAGCAATGACAAAGCAGAGATGGGGATGGGTGGGGAACCAGCCTGCAGAGCCCCCCCCCCCCCCGTCCCCACCCCGGCTGCAGAAAGCTCAGTGGCGGAGGGGGCCCCAGACAGACAGACAGACAAGCCCAGACAGACACCTCCCCCTCCCTTCCTATGGGGACAGCTTGGATCCATTAGCCCTGCCATCCGATACCCTTTTGGTCCAGCCACTGCTGCATCCCTCCCTTAAAGCATCCTTACCTTCTGCTCTTCCATCTTCAGGGCTGGTTTGGAAAGCAAGTGAGCTTCCGGATTGGGGTGGGGGGGTGGGGGAAAGGATTCCCAAGGCCCCCTCCAGCAGCTCCTGGGCGGGGTGTTTGAGGAGGAAGAAAAGGCCTCCTCTACTAATTCCTCCCCCCCTCCCCTCCCTTCTCTGGAATTAACAAAGCTGTTGGGAGCTGTTGAACTCACAAGCTCTGCTCTCTGCGCAGCTGCAGAGGGACGTTGGGAAATGTAGTCCAGCAGGGAGTGGAGAGAAAAGAGAGAGAGGGGGAGATTAGGGAGGGGAGAGAGAAAGAGTAGGGAGGAGGACCACAAGGGTGAACAAAGGAATTGGCATGATCAGCCAAAACCATTTTTTTTTAAAACCCAAAGCTTTAACAATATATCTGGTTTTGTCTTCTTTCTGGCTAACACATACCCAATGTCAGGATCCCAAACTTGGTTTGAATCAGAATTAGAATAGAGCTGGAAGGGACCTTGGAGGTCTTCTAGTCCAGCCCCCCTGCTCAAGCAGGAGATCCTATACCATCTCAGACAAGTGTCTTCTTAAAGGCTTCCAGTGTTGGAGCATTTACAACTTCTGGAGGCTAGAAGTCCCACTAATTAATTGTCCTCACTTGTCAGGAAGTTTCTCCTTAATTCCAAGTTGCTTCTCTCCTTGATTAGTTTCCCCCCATTGCTTCTTGTCCTGCCTTCAGGTGCTTTGGAGAGTAGCTTGGCTCCCTCTTCTTTGGGGCAGTCCCTCAAATACTGGAAGACTTCGCCTTCTTATCTTTGGACTGGCCAAACCCAAATTCTGCAGCCGTTCTTCATATGTTTTAGTCTCCAGGCCTTTAATCATCTTAGTTGCTCTTCTCTTTAATCTATGTTCCTTTTTCTTTTCTATATGACTTTTATTGTGGGAAAAGCCAGGTCTTTTAATTTAATTGAGATAATTCATAGAATCATTGAACCGTAAGGCTGGGAGGGACTTTGGAGGTCTTCTAGTCCAACCCCTATTCAAAGCAGGAGCCCTTATATACCATCCTGGACAAGCGGTTGTCCGAATTTTACTTGAAAAACTCCAGCACTCGTCAACCCTCCACAATGAATTGATTTCTTAACTCGGTTTGGCTGGTGGTGTCGATGCCTGGCTCCATTTTCCAAACAAGGATGGGGTTTTCGGCTGTGTAAACTCAGGTTAGTTTATGACACCTCGAATGACGCAAGAGAAGGTTAATGGTCTAAGCCAGGGGTCAGCAACCTTAAAAACTCGAAGAGCTGCAAAGTCCTAATTGGAAAGCCCCCCCCCCTCCGTTCAATTCTGCAGTTGACCGGAAGTCCCGTTTCCCCACTGTAGGAAGTTACCACCCAGCCCTCTCCCAGAAAAATGAAATATCCTAGGAAATATTGAAAAGGCAAAATATTTCCCTGGATGTGAAAAGGAAGAAACATGTTTTAAAAGACAGAATAGCTGCCTGTATCTTCCTGCCCATCCCCACTTTGTCAATGGGCCATTAAGAAGGCCAAGCTAGTCCACTTTACATAATAAAGACTTCTCCCCTTCAGCTCCAGGGGATTAAGGCATGATAATATTGGCCCTTTACCCAACTCGCCACATGGCATCTGAGAACTCAACCAAACCTGGATTCAAAACGCAGCCTAGAGAGTTGCCCCTGCATGGCCCCATGGGAGTCTGACAACCAATCAGAATACATTTCTTACACAGGAACAGGAAACAGAGAGGCGGGACTGAACAGGTTATAAAAAGCCTAGCAAGCCCCTCCCTCAGCCCTTCTCTCTTCTTCTCCACCAACAATGAAGCATGTGATCCCCTTTTCTGTTCAGGACTCAAGCCATGTGGTCCTGTCCACCATTAAAACCATCTTTCCAAGCAGCCTCCATGTCTCCAGTGTCTTTTCCCCCACTTGGAACCGAACCCAGAAGGACGTTTCTTCCAACACCCACTATAGAGTCTCTTCCTAGCGCTGCGTCCTTTTTCTCGCTACCTGTCTTATCCGAAAGCTTTTATCAATTGTGGAGCTGACCGGAAAACCCATCTCTTGCCACAAGAGTCTCCTCCTGGCGTGCCCTGCTTCCCCACCCCCCAAAATGGAAGCTCCTCTCAAAATTGGGGTACTGACTAGCAACAGGGAGCTGCAGCAATGAAAGAGCCACATGCAGCTCCGGAGCCGCCGGCTGCTGCCCCCTTCTCTAAGGAGCTAGATTAAATGCCTTGCATCACGGCAGCCTGGAGATAACAAAAATTTAACTTAAAACGTTTCTTTGCCTCTGAAAAGCTACCTGTGCTTTTATTTAAATCATGTTGGGGGTAGCAGTGTTCCAGTATTTGAGAGACTGCCACAAAGAAGTCAATTTATTTTTTCCAAAGGACAAGAAACAACGGATGGAAACTAATCAAGGAGAGAAGCAACCTAGAATTAAGGAGGAATTTCCTAATAGTGAGAACAATTAACCAGGGGAACGTCTGGCTTCCAGAGGTTGTGGGTGTTTTATCATAGGAGGTTTTTAAAGGCTGGGCAGCCACTTGCATGAAATGGTTCTGGGTCTCCTGCTTGAGCAGGGGGCTGGACTAGAAGACCTCTAAGATCCCTTCCATCTCTATTCTGATTTATAAATTTTATAAAGTCAATAATAAGGATGAGAATGCCTGACTCTGTCTGGGAAGGACTCAATCAGTTTAAACCTAGTTTAAATATCTGTCTAATTGGGTGACCAACCATAATGATAACAATAACCTTTGGCAAAAGAAAGGAAAGATAGCATTTTGTATGAAAGTCAGCTGGGTGACTTTGGGCCAATCACCAGGAGATGGTGAATTCTAGTCCTGCCTTAAGCATGAAAGCCAGCTGGGTGACTTTGGGCCAATCACCAGGAGATGGTGAGTTCTAGTTCCGCCTTAGGCATGAAAGCCAGCTGGGTGACTCTGGGCCTTTTCCTCTCTCTCAACCCAACCTACCTCACAGAATTGCTATTTTGGTGAAAACAGAAGGAAGAAGGCAGTATTAAAATCTATATATATATATATATATATATATATATATATATGGCTTCATGTATGTATATTCCAGCATAACTCTGGAATGCCTCGAGCAATTTCCACCAAATTTGGTACACAGATGACTTACTCTCTGGAAAGAAATACTGTGGAGGTAAGACACCCCTCGGGGGGGGGGGGGTGTTCTGTTCAGATACAGCCTGTTGTGCCTTAAAATGTGCCTCCACTGTACAGCACAGTGGAGTTACGGCTTCATGGTAACGGCTTCACAGTACTCCACAAGGGGGCCCCCTCTGGTAAGGGGGAAAATCCAACATTAGAAATTTAGTTTGATCCGGATGTTACCCCCCTATAAATAAATACCCAGGAAATTACAGGTTATCGGTTATTAAAATAATAAAATTTAACTTAAAAAATATAAGTCAAATCTTACCTGCAGGTTTGGGTCTGGGCTGTAAACACTCTGGTGAGCACTAGAGGGCAGCCAAGAGATACTTTTGCTGGATTACTGGGCACTGGTGTTTTGTTTTAGAGTCATCTTGATTCATTGCTTTATTTAATTTATACATTTTGATTGCCTTAATGCAAGGGTTTCCCAACCTTGACCACTTGAAGAGGTGTGTGGACTTCAACTCCCAGAATTCCCCTAGCCAGCATATTCCACAAAACACGGCAACTTGGATATTTTTTTTATAATATACTTTTTTATTTTCCATTTTCATAACATATAATCACATGTATACTATTACATAGCCAATATCCTATTGTGTTAAGTAGTAATTACATCAGTTCCTCTTGTCATCAACGCCCAGAAAGATAAAAACCCAATATTAGCTCTTCTGCTCTCCATACTCCTCTTTCTTCTACCTCTCTCCTACCTCCTTTCTTCCCTCCATCATCCTTTTCTACTCTACTTCCCCTTCCTTTCACCTTCTCCTCTCTCTTCATTCCACTCCTCCTTCTCCTCCTCATCTTCCCCCCTTACCCTCTCTCCTATCCCTCTCTTCCCATCTTTCTTCTCTCCTCTGTTTCCCACTCTTCCTCCCATTGGTGTATTTCCGCTTCTGAGCAAACTCCAATCTATGTTGATGGTATTTATGCTTCCATATCAATATACTTAACATATCTTAGTTTTAAAGAAAAAATAAGAGAAGACAGTATACATGTGCAATCATATTACATTAAAATCTAACACCCCTCGTCAAGCCTAATATGCATCCCTCCCTCCCCCACTCCCCCCCCCCAGCCTTCCTTCCCCTGACTTCCCAGAACTCATACACCAGGGGTGGGTTTCTCGCCCCGTTCCAACTGGTTCGGTTGGAACGAGGCCGGCGGCGTCCTCGCGCACGTGTGCGGCGTCCTCACGCACGTGTGTGGCGCGCGCGTGCACGCGTCCGGTGCACGCATGCGTACTAGCGTCTGTGCGATGCTCCAGCTGCTCCTGGAGGATCGCGCAGGCGCTGTATGCATCCTGCGCATGCGTGGAAGCGCAGAATTCATCAAAACCGGGTAAGGAGCGGGCGCGCGCGGGCGCAGGGGGGGGCCTTCGCCATTCCCGGAAGTTACTTACTTCCGGGTTCGGTGACCAACCGGTTCGCAGGGACCGCCGCGAACCGGTTGAAACCCACCCCTGTCATACACGGTATAAATCTTTAACAAAAACAGTCTAAAATATATTGGAAAAAAGAATAGAAAATTGATAACATCTTTACATTGAACTTAGCTCCTCCTTGCTAGGCTAACTTTAAACAATTTATATCATTCCTGATCTTAATCATAAGCTATCTGGAATTTCTTAGTCCCATATTTTTTTGTATATAATCAATCGATTTTTTCCAGTCTCAGAAAAATATCAACTTGGATATTGATGAATCTACATAGCTCTAATGTCCTACCTCAAAGCTGGAAGAGATTATGGGGAAAGGGGGTTGAAGTGAATTAGGCATTAGGAATCTATCAAAAACAGCACCACAAAAATCAGATTAGGAACACAAGTTGAAATAGGGAAGAAAATGGTAAGTGAGCGCCTGTCTACCCTAGACGGGTTCAAATCACCAGGACCGGATGGATTGCACCCCAGGGCTCTGAAGGAACTGGCAGATGAGTTCTCAGAACCACTGAACTATATCTTTCAGAGATCCTGGAGTACCGGGGAACTGCCAGAGGACTGGGAAAGAGCTGATGTCAGTGTTCCAAGTATCATGTAGAATTAAATCAGAGTCCAAGGCAAAATGATCCTTAAAGTTCCAATTTAATAAATCAGACATCTTAGCACATCTGTGGAATCCCAATTCTGGAAATTACATCGGATTCCCACCCAGTTGAAAGTTCATGATCTTCTATGGAGTAAGACCATTAAACTTACAATATCTACAGCATTCAAATAAAACATATACAAGATGGTTTATAGGTGGCACTTCCCCCCAACAAGGTTAGCCAAAATGTTTCCTGGGTTATCTCCACTGTGTTGGAAATGTGGACGAAAGGATGGCACATTCTACCATATTTGGTGGTCCTGTACTGAGGCCACGAAATACTGGAGAAGGATTCAAAAATGGCTAAAAGAGGTCACCGGGGCAAGCATGGAATGGAAACCCGAGAACCTTCTACTAAGCATTAAACCAGAAAACATGAGCAATTCAATATGGCATTTGAGCCCACATATAATTGTGGCCGCAAGAATAACTTATGCACAATTTTGGAAATCCACTACCATACCGTCGGAAGATGCTATAATTAAAAGGATCTATGAATGTGCAGAAATGGACAGAATGACGGGTTGGCTGAGGGACAAAGGAGAAACGGAACATTATCTTAGCTGGAACCTATGGTATATGTGGGCGACAAGGAGAAGAGCAGGGACTTAAAACGGGGAAAGTTAAACAGCAGTTGTTAACAATGGGAACTAAAAGTGAACATGGGTATTGTAATAGATCCCTGAATTTTGTAACGAGAAGATGTGGCTTAGAGACCTAACAATGAGGAAGGAAAAAAAAAAGTTGGGCTGTGAATGACTGTCACCGTGGGGGGGGGGGGGAGAGGGGGGGTTGTATGTTTAAAATTGTATTTGTATGATTTACTCTTAAAAAAATGTATAACTAATAAAGATTACTTTAAAAAAAAAGAAAGTTCATGATCTTGTCCCCACACCCACAAATCCATCACATAGTCCAATCTTCTTCTTCCACGCTGGCATTTCCACCCAGCTGCTTCCGGTCAGGTGCCGAGGTGTGGAGACAAAAGATGACCTTGGCTACTAGAAAAGAACGACAACAACACATTCCACAGTACTACTCCTTTCTATTCCCCCCTCCCAACTACTACACTAATGAAACAGCATATTGAAATAAGAGAGAGTGTGGCAGGCCAAAGATCCTAAAAGGAATAGAACTGCAGGCCTGACAGCTGATGTGGTTTCCATCTTCAAAAAAGGGAAAAAAATAGATCCAGGAAACCTTAGACCTATCAGCCTGACCTCAATACCAGGAAAGATTCTGGAAAAGATAATCAAGCAACGAATTAGCAAACACCTAGAAGTAAACAAAGTAATAGCTAAAAGCCAACATGGGTTTGTCAAAAACAGATCATGCCAAACTAATTTTATTGCATTCTTTGATAATGTGACAAAATTAGTGGACCAGAAGAATGCCATCGATATAGTTTACTTGGACTTCAGTAAGGCATTTGATAAGGTAGACCATAACCTACTACTAGATAAAGTAGAAGAATGTGGGTTAGACAGCATCACCACCTGATGGATTCGTAACTGGCTGACCAACCGCACTCAACGTGTAGCCCTCAATGGAACTGCCTCTACATGGAGGGAAGTATGCAGTGGGGTACCCCAAGGCTCTGTTTTGGGCCCTTCAACATCTTCATCAATGATTTGGATGAGGGAATAAATGGGGAACTCATCAAATTTGCAGATGACACCAAGCTGGCAGGAATAGCCCACACTCCAGAAGACAGGCTGAAGATACAGAAGGATCTTGACAGACTTGAACATTAACCCTTTACTTTAAAAACACCATAAGGCAAGACAACAAATGGATGGAAACTAACCAAGGAAGGTAGCAACCCGGAATTAAGGAGAAACTTCCTAATAGTGAAGACAATTAACCAGTGGGACTACTTGCCACTAGAAGTTGTGAGTGCTTCATCACTGGAAGGTTTTTAAGAAGAGACTGGATAGGCACTTGTCTGAAATGGTATCTCCTACTTGAGCAGGGGGCTGGACTAGAAGACCTCCAAGGTGCCTTCCATCTCAATTCTGATTTTTTGTAAGTCAGGCACTGTATTTGCAAAAGCTGCAGTTAGGCTAATCCTTCTCGTGGCCACTAGGGGGCACTTAAAGCTAACGAATTGAGAATTCATCTACCCTATTGCTCACCTTTCCTGTCACTTCCTGTATAAATAATATATGATTATCCAATAAGATCTGATTCATCAATTGTGGTCCTAAGTCAAGAACTACTTGCAGTCCTCAATTTATAACTTTAGCAGCGGTGTTCGGTTTAGGATTGCTAAATTTGTGGATGATACTAAACTGGTAGGAATAGCCAACAACACCCATTCTAATCTACCATAATCTAAGGTGGATATTATCCCATTTTGAAATTAGAATTATTTTGTCACTTTAAATATACACTAATGGGCATATATTAAAATGAAATTTTATTGCATACAGCCTCAAGGGTCACCAGCTCCAATATACATATGTTTACTACATAAACATAATAGAATAGAGTAAGAACAGAACAGAATAAAATTAGAATAGAATAGAATAGAATAGAAGAAAATTACATAATAGAGTAGAGTAGGGTAGGGTAGAGTAGAATAGAATAGAATAGAAATAGAATAGAATAGAATAGAATAGAAGAAAATTACAGAATAGTGTAGAGTAGGGTAGGGTAGGGTAGGGTAGGTGTTCTGACCCCCTCCTCCGTCCAGTAACGAATGCAGAGACAAGCTTAACTGGAATGTACTTTAATAGCAAGACACCAAGACCTCGGTGGCTGAAAGCCAAGCAGAACAAACAGATAAGGACCTTGGCAGCAACTCAGACAAACTCAGGCAGCAATAAACACAGATAAGGCTTGGCAGCAATCCAGCCTGCCAAGCTCCCAGTAATGTCCTCCGACATTCAATCCTGCGTTGACTTCTGCAAAGAGGGGTGTGTGCACCAGTAGCTTTTTATAGTCTGGAGAGGAGCCTAATGGCCACCAGCTGAGTGCAATTACCTCCTGTAATTGCGTAATTGTTCCTGACGCCTAGTAGCTGTTCGATGGCATGCATCCAGGAACAACTCATTACTGGCCTCCGGCTCACTCTCCCTTGTCTCCGCCCCACTGGTCCAAGGCTCAGGTGCCTCCTGGTGGCCAACCAGCCTCTCTGCGCCCTGCTCGGAGTCGGAACCCTGTCCAGCGTCCTCCACATCCTCCAGAGCCGACTCAGAGGGCCCCTCACTGTCGGAGTCTGGTGGCAGCTCCAACGGCACCTGCTGGGCCACAACAGGTAGGGTAGGGTAGGGTAGAGTAGAGTAGAGTAGAATAGAATTAGAATTAGAATTAGAATTAGAATTAGAATTAGAATTAGAATTAGAATTAGAACTAGAATAGAATAGAATAGAATAGAAGTAGAAATTCTTTATTGGTCAAGTGTGATTGGACACACAAGGAATTTGTCTTTGGTGCAGATGCTTTCAGTGTACATAAAAAGACAAGATACATTCATCAAGAATCAACACTTAATGATAGGATACAAATAAGCAATAGGGAAACAATCGATATCAATGTAAATCATAAGGATTCAGGCCACAAAGTTACAGTCATGCAGTCATAAGTGGGGGGAGATGGGTGACAAATAAATATACATATAAATGTATATATTTTTGCAATGGCTCACATACCCACGTATATTATTATATGACACAGAGAAACAACATAGTCTAGTTCGGATGTATACATGTAAATTCTGATGGCCATTCCTTCCCCAGATCTTGTTACCACATTTCAGGGTCTCTGCAAACCTTTGGCCATGTCCCCCCAGCCACAATTGCCCCAATTTCCAAGACTTTTGCCAAAAGCTGGTTTTCGCTTACGGTTTTCTGCCCCCCCCCAAAAAGCTCCATGGCAAAGAAAGGATTCACTTAACAACCGTCACAAAACAAGGATGTAGAATCTGGTCCTTGTGATGTATAAACCCGTTTCACGACTGTCACAACCTCCAACCTCATTGGGAAGGTTCCCTTATCGTCATAAGCCGAGCACTACCTAGGCCAGGGGTCGGCAACCTTAAACACTCAAAGAGCCATTTGGACCCGTTTCCCACAGAATTGAAAACACCAGGAGCCACAAAACCCTTCCGGTGCCTGACTATTTCCTGAGCGACTACAAAATTAGCCTATGTATTTGAATTAAACCTTCTGTTTTTTTTTCTGAAACGTTTCTTTTCTTGGATTTATCCATGGTTGGCTGTTCTGACCAGTAACGAATGCCGAGAAAAGCTTAACTGGAATGTACTTTATTAGCAAGAAACCAAAACCTCGGTGGATGAAAGCCAAGCGTAACAAACAGATAAGGACCTTGGCAGCAACTCAGACAAACCTTGACAGCAATCCAGCCTACCAAGCTAGTTACCAAAGTTCTCCAATTTTTAGTCAATGCGTTGACTTCTGCAAGAGGGCCGTGTGCACAAGCAGTCCTTTTATAGTCTGCAGAGGAGCCTAATGACCACCAGCTGAGTGCAATTACCTCCTGTAACTGCGCAACTTTTCCTGACGCCGAGTAGCTCTTCGGTGGCGTGCATCCAGAAACAACTCACTGCTGGCGTCCGGCTCACTCTCCCTTGTCTCCTCCCCACTGGTCCAAGGCTCAGGTGCCTCCTGGTGGCCAACCAGCCTCTCTGCGCCCTGCTTGGAGTCGGAACCCTGTCCAGGGTCCTCCACATCCTCCAGAGCTGACTCAGAGGGCCCCTCGCTGTCGGAGTCTGGTGGCAGCTCCAACGGCTCCTGCTGGGCCACAACAGTTGGCCTACCGGGGTCGAAAAACTCCATTAATAGTGTGCTGTCAGGTGTCACATATTGACAGTTGTGAACCATATTTTGAGCAACAGGGAGCCGCAGCAGAGGGATGAAAGAGCCACAAGAGGCTCCGGAGCTGCAAATGGCTGACCCCTGACTTAGACAGTGGTTTTTACATGAATAAAAAAAAATATCTATCCAGGTGACCTTCCATTTTGACTTTTTTGGTCTACTTGGGCAGATACCCTCACCCATGATGTAGGTCCACAGTCATGGATTTGGGAAAATTAGTGAACGAATTGTCGGTGTGCTTGAACATGTTTGTGCATGTTTATGTTGGCACAGAGATAGCCCTCGACTTACGACGACAGTGGAGCCCAAAATTGCCATTTACTAAGGAAGACAGTTGTTAAGTGAGTTTCCCCCCCCGTTTTACGACCTGTCTTGCCACAAGGGTTCAGTGCAGAGGTGGGTTCCTACCAGTTCGCACCTATTCGGTAGAACCGGTTCGTCAAATCTACCGAACCGCTTAGAAGAGGTTCCACCAGTGGACCCGGAAAGCAGGCCACACCTACAGAAGAGGTCCCAAAATCTTTTGAAACCCACCACTGGTCCTTGGATATGATTATTCTACACTATCATGCTCATTTTTATAAAACTCAGTGCCTCTGTGAAAGGTGAGGATGACTACTGCGTTTGTGGTGCACTCAGAACATTGCGTGTGTTGAAGTTGTTTTAACGCAAACCAAAGATGCCTTTTAAAAAACAAGTTTACATCATATTCTTATGCATGCCAGTGCTGTGTGAGAGGTAATTTAAGGCGGTTCTGACAAGTGTCGTCGGCATCTTCATATCCGGTCACATGGGCGGCAAGCCACTCCCATCTGGTCACATGGGCGGCAAGGCACTCCCACAAAGGAGGCCACACCCACAGAGTAGGTTTGAACAATTTTTGAAACCCACCACTGGTTCAGTGGATCCCTGCTGTTGTTGTCAGTCACACAGTCGTTAAGTGAATCTGGCTTCCCTGTCAGAAGGTCGCAAAAGGGGATCACGTGACCCCGGGACTCCGCAGCCATCACAAATACGAATTAGTTGCTGTGCGTCCGAATTTTGATCACGTGACAGCTGTTGTAAGTGTGAAAAACTGGTCCTGCGTCACTTTTTTCCAGTATGCCATTGTAGCTTCGAGCGGTTGCAAAAATGAATCGTTACAAGTCGAGGAAGATAGCTGTATTCATTTGATGGTTTGGTGTCGATTGCAATATGCTTCTCTCTGCCTGTGCCTTCTTACGCTTTTAATATCTGTAAACCTCTCAGAGTCAGTGGGGAGAATTGAATAAAAATGAAAAACAACCCAACAGCCAATACAATTTTTTTTAAAAACACCAAAATAGGGATTTATCTCAAAATAATAACTTGTGGCTGTTGGCAGGAGATTCTCAAAGGGGTAACCGAATTGTTTCTACCTATCTCTGCTCACTCGCAGGTTTGAGAACACGTACAAGAAGGACATAAATTGTAGCGTTAACTTCACGGAGAGGAGAAAGCCTCATCATTTACTTTTTAAACCCAAAGGTGCTTTATTTTATTTTGTTTCCAAGGGGCAACTGGATTTTCTGGTTTTTCTTTGAAGATGTTTCGCTTCTCATCCAGGAAGCTTCTTCAGCTCTGATTGGACGGTGGGGAACAGGCGGATTTATACACCTGATCAAAGATAGAATAGAATAACAGAGTTGGAAAGGGACCTTGGAGGTCTTCTAGTCCAACCCCCTGCTCAGGCAGGAAACTCTCAATTAAAAACAAACAAACAATGGCAGTGTTTCACTTAGCAACGGCGACAAGAAAAGCTGTAAAATGGTGCGAAGCTCACCTAACAAATTTCTCACTTAATGACACTGGGCTCAATTGTGCCCGTAAGTTGAGGAATAGCTGTATGAACCAGTTGGCATGCGTCCATATTTTGATTATGTGTCCAGGGGAATAGAATAGAACAGAATTACAGAATTACAGAATTACAGAATTACAGAATTACAGAATTACAGAATTACAGAATTACAGAATTACAGAATTACAGAATTACAGAATTACAGAATTACAGAATTACAGAATTACAGAATTACAGAATTACAGAATTACAGAATAGAATAGAATAACAGTTGGAAGGGACCTTGGAGGTCTTCTAGTCCATCCCTCTGCTCAGGCAGGAAACCCTATACCATTCCAGACAAATGGTTATCCAACATCTTCTTAAAGACTTCCAGTGTTGGGGCATTCACAATTTCTGAAGGCAGGTTGTTCCACTGGTTAATTGTTCTAACTGTCAGGAAATTTCTCCTTAGTTCTTCTCTCCTTGATTAGTTTCCACCCATTGCTTCTTGTTCTACCCTCAGGTGCCTTGGAGAATAGCTTGACTCTCTCTTCTTTGTGGCAACCCCTGAGATATTGAAAGACTTCTATCATCTCTCCCCTGGTCCTTCTTTTCAGTGCAGGATGTTTCCCTGTCCTGGGTCCCTTCAGAAGTGGTATTTGCCGGTTCGGCGAACCGCTTAAAATTTCCACTACCAGTTCGCCTGAACCAGCCGGAACCGGCTGAATACCGTCTCTGATCTAGTCCTGGTGTGTTTGTTTTCCTACATTGTGCCATTTGCTTGAGAAGTGGTTGTTTTGTTTCCCCAATGTACAGACCTGCACACGGCTGACTGCATTGCACTGCATTTAAGAGGTTGGTCGTTTGCATCCTTTTAGAGAGTCGTCGAGGCCACTTGGAGGTTTGTCTGTGTCTTCAGGGCCACCTTCTTGGCTGCAGGATGTTTCCCTGTCCTGGGTCCCTTCCCTGTTGAACACACGCTCAGACTGTTAAGGATGAGTTTGTGTTGTCTCCATCTCAAACTGGAGCTCAAATGGTTCCTGTAGTCTGGGTTCCACCACAAAACCGCGGTAGACAAAAGCGCGTACCTGACATCATCACAGCGCGACGAAAACATCACGCTGTGAGCGGTAAAGTTAAAATTAACGCGAAAACCTTACCCTAACCCCCCCAAACCTAATCCTAAACCTAACCCTAAACCTAACCCTTAACCTAACCCTAAACCTAACCCTAAACCTAACCCTTAACCTAACGCTAAACCTAACGCTAACCCTTAACGTAACCCTAACCCTAACCCTAATGCTTAACGTAACCCTAACCCTAACCCTAACCCTTAACCTAACCCTAACCCTAACCCTAACCCTAACCCTAACCCTAAACCTAAACCTAACCCTTACCTTTACGTGAATCGGCTTGCTTTAAAAGCGCTTTTTAAAGCGCCCTTTTTTCTCCACGGTCGTATTTGTCGTGCTGCTGATGATGTCAGGTACGTGCTTTAATCGGGCGCGCTTTAGTGGACCGCGGTTTTGTCGTGCTACGGTAGTCTGCAAGACCCCCATTTGTCACAGACAAACTTCCAAGTGGCCTCAACGACTCTCTAAAAAGTATGCAAATGACCAGCTGTCCTCCAGGACTATAAATCCTTCCTTATGTAGAAAGTTAGTACCCACCCCTCCTAGAGGAATGAAATGTTTTAGGAAATATTAAAAAGGTAGAATATTATATTTCCCCTAGAAGAGAAAAAATCTTAAGGGAGACAGAAACTTGGCCCAGCTCCCTGCCCCCAGAAGATATTTGGTATCCCATTAAGAAAGAATGGGCCAGCCTATTCAGAAGACAAAAGACTATCAACCTCAGGGTGATGGGATTAGCCCCTCACTCAAGATCCAAACCAGGACAAACCCATTAAGACTGTTAAAATATTCATGACTGGAAAAGACATGGGAACAAGGTCAGCCAACGAATAGGCATAGCAACTAAGCCAATGGGATCTTAAACAGATCTGAGTGTGCAGAGAATTGAAACAGAAACTTGAGAAGAAAGCAGTCTGCTCATCTGAGAAGTAAACTAGCAGTCTGTCTGCTGATATGAAACTAACTGCTTGTGTATGCCTGTAACTCTCTTGCCTTGTGTTTAATTGGAAGAACCACCTGTTGGTATTGTACATTTATTCATCTGTTGTGGCCCAGCAGGAGCCGTTGGAGTTGCAAACAAACTCCGTCAGTGAAGGGCCTTATGAGTCGGCTCTGGAAGAGGTGGAGGACCCTGGACAGGGTCCCGACTCCGAGCAGGGCGCAGAGAGGCTGGTTGGCCACCAGGAGGCACCTGAGGCATGGAGCAGCGGTGAGAGCCAAAGGGAGTGTGCTCCTGACATCAGGCCTTGGAGTAGTGACGAGGAAACAAGGGAGGTGATCCTGGATGCCAGGCAACGCCGGGCAGATCGGCGGAGAAAACAGCTACGCAGTTACAAAAGATAATTGGACTCAGGTGGTTGCAATTAGGCTCCTCTCAAGATTGTATTTAAGGAGAGACTCTGGGAGGAGTCTGATTTGCAGGATTCAACTCATTCTTAATGCTGGAGAAGCTGTTATCTGTCTCTGTCAAAGTCTGAGTTGCTGCCAAGGTTCTTATCTGTTTTGTTGTGCTTGGCTTTCAGCCACCGAGGATTTGGTTTCCTGCTAATAAAGTGCTGTAGAATTCCAGTTAAGCTGTGACCCGACCAATGCGCACACGACAAAAGCGCACCAACAAAACCGCGGCACTAAAACCGCGACATCATCAACGCGACGTCATCAACGCGCTGACAACAGCGTACTGACAGAATATAGCAATAGCAGTAGACTTATATACCGCTTCATAGGGCTTTCAGCCCTCTCTAAGCGGTTTACAGAGAGTCAGCATATTGCCCCCAACAACAATCCGGGTCCTCATTTTACCCACCTCGGAAGGATGGAAGGCTGAGTCAACCCTGAGCCGGTGAGATTTGAACCGCTGAACTGCTGATCTAGCAGTAGCCTGCAGTGCTGCATTTAACCACTGCGCCACCTTGGCTCTTAAGCACGATTTAAATTAAGGTTAGGGTTAGAGTTAGGGTTAGGGTTAGGTTTAGGTTTACAGCGTGCTTCTGTCGGCGCGTTGTTGTCGGCGCGCTTCAGCGCTCATTCGTCGGCGCGCTTTAGAACTCGTGGTTTTGTCGCTGCGGTTTAGTCGGGCCCGCTTTTGTCGTTTGCCCTTTTGTCGGTGAACCCAGTTAAGCTTGTCTTGGCATTCATTACTGGACGGAGGAGGGGGTCAAAACATTCTTCTGTATATAAAGAAGTTAATGAATCCAGCTGAATCAGTTGTATGCTTTCTGGATTTGAATTTATGCAACAAACTCTGACAAAGACGCAATAGGAATTGCCCAACACCCTTTCAAAACACAAACCTCTTCATTACATCACCCCCCTCCAAGCTTCAACCAAAACTTGGGAGTTCAGACAACCTTGGCTATGACCCCTGTGTAGCCCCATGGGAGTCTGACAGCAACCAATAGAATACATGCTCTTGCCACAGGAACAGGAGGCTCAAGTTCAAAGCCCAGAGAGGGTATAAATAACCCTCGCTCTCCACACCATGTAATCAGCTGCCCAGGATCTCAAACCCATGTGGTCCTGTCCATCAATAAACCATCTTTCCAATCAGCTTCCATCAGGGGTGAAATGCAACCGGTTTGGCCTGGTTCGGCCGAACCGGTAGTAAAAGAGTTCTGACCATCCGCTGTGCCTGATTGTCTGGGAGGTTCCTGCTTGTTTCAGGGGCCATTTTGTGTGAAGTCCAGCTGCTTTTGCATTGTCAGTTGTGCAGCCACGCCCACCTGGTGACATGACCACCAAGCCACGCCCGCAGAACCAATAGGGAAAAATTTTGAATTTCACCACTGGCCTCCATGTTTCTAGTGTCTTTCTCCCCACTTGGAACTGAATGCAGATCAGTGGTCGGTTCTAGCCAGTACGGCCCGGTATGGCCGTACTGGTAGTAGTCGGGAGCAGCGGCCACCGCACCGGGCCGGTGGCTTGTTTGGCCCACCCGCCCGCCCGCGTGTCATATCTGTTTGGAAGGCAACCGGGCCAATTGAACACTGGACATTATCTAATAAAATGAAATTCAATGGTGAAAAGAGTAAGGTTCTACATTTAGGCAACAAAAACTAAATGCACAGGTACAGCATAGGTGGTACCTTGCTCAACAGTGTGAGAGGGATCTTGGAGTCCTAGTGGACAACCATTTAAATAGGAGCCAGCCGTGTGCAGCAGCTGCCAAAAAAGCCAACACAGTTCTAGGCTGCATAAACAGAGGGACAGAATCAAGATCACGTGAAGGGTTAATGCCACTTTATAAGGCCTTGGTAAGGCCACACTTGGAATACGGCATCCAGTTTTGGTCACCACAATGTAGGAAAGATGTGGAGACTCTAGAAAGAGAAGAGAAGAGCAACAAAGAGGATTAGGGACTGGAGACTAAAACATATGAAGAACCGTTGCAGGAACTGGGTATGTCTAGTTTAATGAAAAGAAGGACTAAGGGAGACATGATAGGAGTCCTCCAATATCTCAGGGGATGCCACAGAGAAGAGGGAGTCAAACTATTCTCCAAGGCACCTGAGGGCAGAACAAGAAGCTATGGGTGGAAACTAATCAAGGAGAGAAGCAACTTAGAACTGAGGAGAAATTTCCTGACAGTTAGAACAATTAACCAGTGGAACAGAATTTGCCTCCTGAAGTTGTGAATGCCCCAACACTGGAAGCCTTTAAGAAGATGTTGGATAGCCATTTGTCTGGAACGGTATAGGGTTTCCTGCCTAGGCAGGGGGTTGGACTAGAAGACCTCCAAGGTCCCTTCCAACTCTGCTATTGTATTGTATTGCAATTGTGCATGTGCTCAGAGCGTACGGCGCCTCCGTGACCTCCCACGAGCAGCTGGGTGTCGCAGGGGCAGTTGAGTGTGCATGCGTGTGCAGTGCACGAATGGCGTACCGGTAGCGAAGGTAAGAGCAACCCACCACTGACCCAGATTGCTATTTCTTCCAACACAGAGAAATCTGTCCGTGTGTTATTCAATTAAGGAGTTTCCAGCATGTCTTCTGAATCCTTGTTGATGCTCTACTAGCTTTCTGCCCATTTATCCCACATTTCTAGATTCCCTGCCAGCATTTCAGGAAATTCCTGGAAGGGTACATAATCAATCAACCAGAGCCAAGTACTAAGTAAAAAAACCGTGATATTTTTTTCGACACAAATGGCCACGTTTTTCTATTCCTCGATGCTGTTTTTCGTCTGTTTTTTTTCCAGGATGAACTCTCCTTCTTCCGCTAACGCCGGCCGTTTCAGTGGCCATCAAATCTTCTTCCTCGTTTTCCCGTTGCTGTAACTACAAGCGAAGGTTCCATTTATCTTGATTAGCGGAGCGGTTAGGCCTAATTTTTCAAACGGCGCTAATCAATTAGAAACTGGGAAGAGTGAATGAGAGAGAGAGAAGAAGAAGAAAATGGTTTTTAGGTCTGAACTGCAGAAATCGTTGGCTGGGTTGAACCCATGGGACGTGCAGGAAACCCTATACCATTCCAGACAAATGGCTATCCAACATCTTCTTAAAGACTTCCAGTGTTGGGGCATTCACAGCTTCTGGAGGCAACTTCTGTTCCACTGATTCATTGTTCTAACTGTCAGGAAATTTCTCCTCAGTTCTAAGTTGCTTCTCTCCTTGATTAGTTTCCACCCATTGCTTCTTGTTCTACCCTCAGGTGCCTTGGAGAATAGTTTGACTCCCTCTTCTTTGTGGCAACCCCTGAGATATTGGAAGACTGCTATCATGTCTCCCCTAGTCCTTCTTTCTATTAAACTAGACATACCCAGTTCCTGCAACTGTTCTTCATATGTTTTAGTCTCCAGTCCCCTAATCATCGTTGTTGCTCTTCTCTGCACTCTTTCTAGAGTCTCCACATCTTTTCTACGTCGTGGTGACCAAAACTGGACGCCGTATTCCAGGTGTGGCCTTACTAAGGCCTTATAAAGTGGTATTAACCCTTCACGTGATCTTGATTCTCTCCCTCTGTTGATGCAGCCTAGAACTGTGTTGGCTTTTTTGGCAGCTGCTGCACACGGCTGGCTCCTATTTAAATGGTTGTCCACTAGGACTCAAAAATTCCCTCTCACAGTTACTATTGTTGAGCAAGGTACCACCTATACTGTACCTGTGCATTTAGTTTTTCTTGCCTAAATGTGGAACGTTACTTTTTTCACCGTTGAATTTCATTTTGTTAGATAGTGTCCAACGTTCAAGTTTGTCAAGATCCTTCTGTATCTTCAGCCTGTCTTCTGGAGTGTTGGCTATTCCTGCCAGCTTGGTGTCCTCTGCAAATTTGATGAGTGGCGCAGTGGTTAAATGCAGCACTGCAGGCTACTTCAGCTGACTGCAGTTCTGCAGTTCGGCTGTTCAAATCTCACCGGCTCAGGGTTGACTCAGCCTTCCATCCTTCCGAGGTGGGTAAAATGAGGACCCGGATTGTTGTTGGGGGCAATATGCTGACTCTGTAAACCGCTTAGAGAGGGCTGAAAGCCCTATGAAGCGGTATATAAGTCTAACTGCTATTGCTATTGCTATTGCTATTATCCCCTCATCCAAATCATTGATGAAGATGTTGAAGGGCCTAAAACAGAGCCTTGGGGTACCCCACTGCATACTTCCCTCCATGAAGATGCAGTTCCATTGAGGACTACACGTTGAGTGCGGTTGGTCACTTGTGAGAAGCTTCAAAGCAAGTTAGCCAAAACAGACATCTTAAACATCTGAATGCCAACTTATAGAAAAGACAGCTCTTATATATCTTTCAAAAGCAGCAGAACAGCCTTGATGGGTTCATAGTTCCTGTTACTCAATATCTTGCCTAGGTTTTCCAGCAACTTTCTGTGGCTAGCTGTACTCTGGGCTCCTAGGTGTGAACTGTAGCTGAACCTGCGGTTTTGGCTTTTAATATTTCCTGTTCTTGTACACGTCTCAAGAGCAGGTTTTCATTCCTTCTTTCTGCCATGTCTCACTTTTATATCCTGATTCATTTTATGTCCTGTCTCACAGCAACGGTCATGAATACAAGTGGGTTGCCAAGGGGGGCGGATTTTGATCCTGGGGAGGCTGCAACAGTCGTAAGGGTGAAAAACAGCCGTAAGTCACACTTTAGTGCCGTTGCAACTAAATAACACTCATGCATGCTACCCCCACCCTCAGAATAGAGAACTCTGCACATCCTCAGAATTCTATATATATAACACTAAATACATACCTACTTCCCTGTCTCTCTCTCCCTCTCTCTCTCCCTCTCTCTCTCTCTCTCTCTGTCTCTCTCTCTCTGTCTCTCTCTCTGTCTCTCCCTCTCCCTCTCTCCTCTCTCTCTCCCTCTCTCTCTCTCCCTCTCTCTCTGTCTCTCCCTCTCTCTCTCTCCCTCTCTCTCTCTGTCTCTCTCTCTCTGTCTCTCTGTCTCTGTCTCTGTCTCTCTCTCCCTCCCTCTCCTCTCTCTCCCTCTCTCTCCCCCTCTCTCTCCCTCTCTCTCTCTCCCTCTCTCTCTCTGTCTCTCTCTCCCCCTCTCTCCCTCTCTCTCTCTCTCTCTCTGTCCTCTCTCTCTCCCTCTCTCTCTCTGTCTCTCTCTCTCTGTCTCTCTGTCTCTGTCTCTGTCTCTCTCTCTCCCTCCCTCTCTCCTCCCTCTCTGTCTCTCTCCCCCCTCTCTCTCTCTGTCTCTGTCTCTCTGTCTCTCCCTCTCCCTCTCTCCCTCTCTCTCTCCCTCTCTCTCTCTCCCCTCTCTCGCTGTCTCCTCTCTCTCTCTCCCTCTCTCTCTGTCTCTCTCTCTGTCTCTCTCTCTCTGTCTCTGTCTCCTCTTCTC
>NW_022473588.1:63835-120708 GCF_009769535.1 Thamnophis elegans
AGCAATAGCACTTAGATTTATATATCACTTCATAGTCCTTTGTAGCCATCTCTAAGCGGTTTACAGAGTCAGCATATTTCTCCCCCCCCCCCAACAATCTGGGTCCTCCTTTTACAGACCTCGGAAGGACAGAAGGCTGAGTCAACCTGAGTCATTTTTCCTGCTTGTATTCCCCCCCCCCCTTTACTTGGTTTGTGAGCCGCCCTGAGTCCCTCTGGGAATAGGGCGGCATAGAAATACAATAAAATCAAATCAAAAATCAAAATCAAAACCTGGAGTCTGCCAGGATCGAACTTCTGGCAGTCAGCAGCCTGCAATGCAAAGGTGGGTTTCACCTAATCTTATGCACGCACCTTCCACGCGGCCTTCTGTGCATGCACTTCCTTTGCACAGGCGGCTTAGAAAACGTGGCTAAACAGGCTAAATAGGACAGCACAGCGCCAGGGCCCACCCGCAGGTTGCTACTACCGGTTGGTCCAAACCAATCCGAACCGGCTGAATACCAAACCTGCTGAAAATGCCACCTTCTAACCTCTGCACCACCGTGGCTTAAGGAAGAGGAGGAAGAGGAGGGATTATTCTTAAGTGCCATAAGGCAGGTGGGTTTCAAAACTTTTTAGAACCTCTCCTGTAGGTGTGGCCTGCTTTGTGGGAGTGGCTTGTCGGATACGTGACTGGGTGGGAGTGGTTTGCCAGCCATGTGACTGGGTGGGCGTGGCCAACTTGTAAAATGTGGTGAAACACACCTAACAACGCTCTTGCTTAGCAACCAAAATGTTGGCTCAGAAACTCTGGCATTGAAGTGTGCAAGTCTTAACGCTCTCAAGTTACAAGACTCTCGCACCCCTAACCCTTTAGAAAAAAAACCCAGGGGTGTTCAAACTTGATAGCTTTAAGACTTGTGGACTTCAACTCCCAAAATTCCCCCTCCAGTCATGTTGGCTCAGGAACTCTGGCATTGAAGCAGGCAAGTCTTAAAGCTGTCAAGTTACAAGACCCTCGCACCCCTAACCCTTTATGAAAAAAAACCCAGGAGTGTTCAAACTTGACAGCTTTAAGACTTGTGGACTTCAACTCCCAGAATTCCTCCTCTCGCTCTTCATCTTGATGATGTGCAGACAGGCAGGGGAGAGGGAGCTGGAACCGGTTCTAAGCGGCACTGTAGATTTGTGGAACCTCTTCTGTGGAAGAGGTTAGAACTGGCAGGAACCCACCCCTGGGTCAAATCCTCGGGAATACAGAAACAGACCGAGGTTGTTTGAATCATAGCTGGAGAACCAAACAAGGCTGGGACCCGGGAACACAGCTGGCACTGATGTTGTTCCGGGGATCTTTGTGATCGGTTTCCCACGCTGCCCCCCCCCCCATTCTTTCAAGAAGCGGATAAGAGTTTGTTCGCTGGAACAAACTAATATTTGGACACGACTTTTTTTTCTCTCTTTTTTTTTTCCTTTTGATGGTGCTGCCTCTCGATCAAGCCAAGATTTGTAGGTTCTGGCTCATTTTCCTGCTATTTTTCCCCAAAGCGGGGCAGGAAATGAGCAGCCCAAGCATTGGAAAAATTGGCCTCCATCCATGTCTTGATTGCTTTCCCTACTTCCATCCCTCATTCCCATTTCTGGCCTCACTTTCCTCCTTTTCTCTCCTCTCTTCTTATTCTTCCTCTCACACACACACCCCAAGATTTCAGCTGAGGCTTCTTTTTCAAAAGGTCTTAAACACCTGCTCATCGTACCATCCTCCTCCTATTATTTCCCCCCCCCCCACACTCTGTCTCTTTTCTGTCTCTCTGTCAAGTGCAGCCAAGGTGCCTTTTCATACCTAAAAAGGCTTCTGGGCAGAGATCCAGGGAGAAAAATCTCCTCTCTCTAACAAGGGGAGGTTGTGTGTGTACATATACACAAGGGCTGTGTGTGTGGAGGTATCCAGGATCTAAAGGGGGGGGGAGAAATATTGGGGCAGATCCCCTTCCTCCCCCTCAACCCTACATCTTCGGGCTGTAAAGTACCCTAATGATGCCTGCTTCATAATAAGCGACCCAATATTGTAATACAAAAAGCAGTGGTTTATTAACAGTTTCGTTAGGCATTTCTTATTCACAGCCATCTTTTTTGCTTTCTTTATCTGCTCCTGAACTTTGCCCGTGTTTCTGTCCTCCCTTCAGTCTGTCATAAATCACATTATCCAAGAACTTCATTTGTCTCAACCCAGCTACTGTAATCTGAGATCCAGTTCCACCGAAGCTCTGTATGGAATGTCAAGACAGAGGGTTGACACCGGCACTGAGGTTACTAATTTGAGTAATGAAATGTCTGCAAGAAAACCACCAACCTCAGAGCACCAGGGACTCCAAGGTCTATCTCCTCCTCCTCTTCCTCCTCCTGCTCCTCCTCCTGCTCCTCCTGCTCCTCCTCTTCCAAACTACACACCCTTCTAGCAGTGATGAGGTTACCAATTTGGGTAATGAAATGTCTACAAGAAAACCATCAACCTCAGAGCACCAGGGACTCCACAGTCCATCTCCTCCTCCTCCTCCTCCTCCTCCTCCCAAAACCCTTCTAGCACTGATGAGGTTACCAATTTGGGTAATGAAATGTCTACAAGGAAACAACCAGCCTCAGAGCACCATGAACTCCACAGTCCATCATCTCCTCCTCCTCCTCCTCCTCCTCCTCCTCCTCCTCCTCCTCCTCCTCCTCCTCCTCCTCCTCCTCCTCCTCCCAAAACCCTTCTAGCACTGATGAGGTTACCAATTTGGGTAATGAAATGTCTACAAGGAAACAACCAGCCTCAGAGACCACCATGAACTCCACAGTCCATCTCCTCCTCCTCCTCCCTGCAAACCCCATTCCCTTCCAGCGTGGATGAGGTTACTTAGTTGGATAATGAAACATCTACAAGAAAACAGCTGACCTCAGAGACCACCAAGGACTCCACAGCCCACCTCCTTCCCCTTCCCCCCCTCTTCCTCCTCTTGGGAGAAAAGCAGCAAAGATGATTGGGGCCCATGGGAACCAGGTATGCCTAGTTTAACAAAGACTAGGGGGGGTGACATGAGAGCCGCCTTCTAGCACTTCTGGAAATCCCAGCGAAGAGGGTGTCCATTTAGCCCCCAAAATGCCCGAAGGCAGGAGGAGGAGCGAAGGGTGGAGGAGCCTTAAGGAGAGATCCAAGTTAGAACTAGAGAAACGTCCTGACAGTGAGAACAACCCATCAATGGCCTCCAGAGGTTCTGGGTGCTCCATCACGAGAGGTTTTCAAAGAAGAGACAGGACAGCCATCTGTCTGGAATGGTACAAGGTCTCCTGCTTGAGCAGGGGGTTGGACTGGAAGACCTCCAAGGTCCCTTCCAACTCTATGTCAGTCGATGTTCCTTCTGCTTTGTCCTCCTCCTCCTTCCCTCCTCCTCCTCCACCACCACCTCCTCCTCCTTTCCTCTTCCTCCTTGTTCTTCTTCTCCTCCCTCCGTTTTCTTTTTCTTTTCTTCTTCATCTTTCCCTCCTTCTTCTCCCTCCTCCTCCCCCCTCTTCTTCCTCTTTTTCTTTCCCTCCCCCTTTTCTTTTTCTTCTTTTTCTCCTCCTTTTTTCTCCTCCTTTTCCTTCCTCTTCTTCTTCTTTCCCTCCTCCTTTTTCTTCTTTCCCCTCCCCTTCTTTCACCTTCTTCTCCTCTTTCTTCCTCCTCTTCCTCCTCCTCCTTCCCGCCTCCTCCTCCTCCACCACCTCCTCTCCTCCTCCTTCTTTTACTGCACCTTCTCCTCCTCTTCCTTCCCCCTTTTCCTCTTCTTTTCCTCCTTCTTCCTCCTCTTCTTCCTCCTTATTCTCCTCCTCCTCCTTCCTCCCTTTTCTTCTTTTCTTCTTCATCTTTCCCTCCTTCTTCTCCCTCCTCCTCCCCCTCTTCTTCCTCTTTTTCTTTCCCTCCTCCTTTTCTTTTTTCTTTTTCTCCTCCTCCTCCTTTATCTCCTCCTCTTCCTTCCCCTTCTTCTTCTTTCCCTCCTCCTTTTTCTTCTTTTCCCTCCTCTTCTTTCACCTTCTTCTCCTCTTCCTTCCTCCTCTTCCTCTTTTTCTTCTTCTTTTCCTTGTCCTCCTCCTTGTCCTCCTTGTCCTTGTCCTTCCTCCTTTTTCTTCTTTTTTTCTTCTTCATCTTTTCCTCGTCCTTCCTCCTCTTCTTCTTTCCCTCCTCCTCATCTTTTTCTTCTTCCTCATCTTTTCCTCCTCCTCCTCCTCCTCCTCCTCCTCCTCCTCTTCCCTCTTTTAAAATGCATTCACAAAGACAAGCAACTTTCCTTCCCTGGTCAATATAAGAGGGGGAGGGCGGCTTGTGTGTGTGTGGAGGGGAGGGGAGAAATCGAAGCTACAAAATGGCCATTAACTCCAGTGCAGTTAAAAGAGGGGGGGGAGGGAAGAGTTTATTCTCTCTGGGGCTGAGGGTTAAAAGCGGAAGGAGGGGGGGGAATCTCCACCAGCTAATCAATATCAGCTCCCCGGGGTTTTTTTCTGTCTCTTTGCAAATCAATTTCTCCACTCGTCCTTAAGAGGATGGGTCGGGTTACAGGGCTGGCGCAGAATTTCTCCTCTTTGTAGTTTTTTTCCAAGCGTCGAATCCTCTATCCTTGCGGGGGTGGGGGGGGTGGGGGTGGGGGGGGGTGTTGCTTTATTTATATATTTATGGAGGGGGGGCTCTTTTCCCCATTTTTTTTTTAGTTTCAGCCTGGCACGCATTTCATCCCCCCCCCCCCACGCACACACTTTTCTTTGCCCAAGCAAAATATTCTCTCTTCTTTTTCCCCCCGTTTTGCCAATTTCGCTTCTCTGGGCCCATTTTAGCCCCGCTTGCAAAGCAAATGGGTCTGGGGATAGTGTTTGAAAGATTTTTTTTTGGGGGGGGGGAAACAGGTGTGCAATTCTTTCGGGAGGGGGGAGAAAGGGGGAAAAACCCGAAGGCAGCAAAACTATTCGTTTCTTTTTTTTTTCCTTTTTCCAAATCACCTCCTTTTTCCCTTTCATTCGGGACTCCTAGGTTAAATCTCTTTAGTCTGTGGTTTGGGTCCTGTTTTGTGGTATAAGCTCTCTCGCTCTCGCTCTGTGTGTGTGTGTGTGTGTGTGTGTGTGTGTCTGTGTGTGTAATTTCCCCCTGCCTTCCTGTCACTTCGCCGTTTGCCCCAGTAGAGATCTTAACACTAACACGTCCTCAGGCCATCGGAGGTGGCAGGGGTTGGGTGTTGGGGACGTATTGCCGCCCCCTCCTCCTGAAAAATTAATGGGGGGGGGAGGAAAAGAGGCATTTTCTCTCTCCTCCCCAAGCCTCCCGTCACTGCTAAGGGAGGTGGGGAGGAAGAGCTGTGACACAAACGGAGAGGGGAGCAATTGGAAAATCTCCTAATTTCTCTCGTTTCACACTTCAAGAATGCAAAAAAAATGCACTTCTGTTCCAGGCTATTCCCTTCCATCCATTTTGTGTGTGTGTGTGTGTGTGTGTGTGTGTGTGTGTGTGTGTGTGTGTGTGCCTGTGTGTAGATTCTGCAATACACATTTACTCCAAAGAAAGAAAGAAAGAAAGAAAGAAAGAGGTAGGAAGAGAAAGAGAGAGAGAAAGAAAAAGATGAAAGGAAGGGAGAAGGGAGGGAGGGAGAAAGAAGAAAGAAAGAAAGAGGTAGGAAGAGAAAGAGAGAGAGAGAGAAAGAAAAAGATGAAAGGAAGGGAGAAGGGAGGGAGGGAGAAAGAAGAAAGAAAGAAAGAAAGAAAGTAAGTAGGTGAGATGAATGGCAACAACAATAACAACAATTATAAAGAGGACGGGAGGGAGAGCAAAGGAAGGAAAAAAGAAGGAAAGAAAGAGAAAGAAAGAAAGAAAGATGGGAGGAAGGAAGGGGAGGGAGAGCAAAGGAAGGAAAAAAAGGATGGAAAGAAAGAGAAAGAAAGAAATGAAAGAAGGAAGGAAGATGGGAGGAAGGGAGAGCAAAGGAAGGAAAAATGGAAGGAAAGAAAGAGAAAGGAAGAAAAAGAAGGAAGATGGGGGAGCGAGCAAAGGAAGGAAGGAAGGAAGGAAGGAAGAATAAAGAAGGAAAGAAGGTGAGATGAATGGCAACAATAATAACAATTATAAAGATGAAACAGGAAGGAAGGGGAAAGCACCACTTCTTTTTAATACGACGCCAAATTCTTTCCATTTACCTTTTAAATAAATAAACAGCAGAACTCCCCCAATCCTCCTGAAAGAAAACGCAAAGAAAATAACATTCTTTGAGAAGGGAGAGAAAAACGAACACCTTCAAATTTCTCTCTCTCTCTCTCTCCAAAGCGTTTTTTTTAATGAGAGGCTGTGAATAAAGAAAGATTTAGACATTTGAAAGTGTTTAGTTTACGCACCCACCCCACTATTTAAAAAAAAAAAAAACAACTTGGCGGGAGGGGAGGGAGAGAGAGAGAGCTACACCTCCCCTTTGAGCTAAATCTATCACACCTTCCTAACTATTAAAAAAATAGTTTTTCCGGCTGCCCTAAGCTGCTCCTTCGCTTGACTTTCCTCCCCATCTTCCCCGCGAGAACCTGTACATTCCTCAACCGACCCCCCTTCACGCCCCCACCCCCCTCTCGGGTCGCGTTTGTTTTCTTTTAAAATCACGACCCCCGTGTCTCTGTGTTTGTGTGTGCGCCTTCAGCAACCCAAAAAGAAACGGGAAAGAGCTACGGAAGGTCTCCCTCATTCTTTCCCCCTCTCTCTCTTTCTCTCTCTCCCTCTCCCCCCTCTCTCTTTCTCTCCCTCTCGCTCGCTTGCTCGCTCCTTCTCTCTTTCCCTCCCTCCCTCCCTCCCTCTTTCTTTCTCTCTCTTCCTGTCTTTCTCCCTCGCTTTCTTTCTCTCCTTCTCTCTTTTTTCTTTTTCTCAGTCCCTCTTTCTTTCTTTCTCTCTCTCTCCCCCCTCTCTCTTTCTCTCCCCCTCTCTCTCGCTCGCTCCTTCTTTCTTTCCCTCCCTCCCTCTTTCTTTCTCTCTTCCGGTCTCTCTCCCTCGCTTTCTTTCTCTCCTTCTCTCTTTTTTCTTTTTCTCAGTCCCTCTTTCTTTCTTTCTTTCTTTCTTTTTCTCTCTCTCTCTCCCCCCTCTCTCTTTCTCTCCCCCTCTCTCTCGCTCGCTCCTTCTTTCTTTCCCTCCCTCCCTCTTTCTTTCTCTCTCTTCCTGTCTCTCTCCCTCGCTTTCTTTCTCCCCTTCTCTCTTTTTCCTTTCTCTCAGTCCCTCCCTCTCTTTCTTTCTCTCTCTCTCTCTCTCTCTCTCTCCCTCTCTCTCGCTTTCTCCCCCTCTCTCTGTCCCTCCTTCCCTCTCTTTCTCCCTCTCTCTCTCCCCGCAAGGAGGTGGGTGGGGGAGGCTTGCAAACGGCGCCTCTTTTGCAAAAGATCCGTGCTTTGATTGCAACGATTGAAGCGGGAGGAAAGGGGTGGGGGGGCAAGGAAAGCCGCAGGGACCCTTCCTCAAAAGGAAGCCCGGTTGTTGTTTTTGTTCCCCCCACCCTCAAATTTTGAAGGGGAGGGGGCAACATTAAGAGGGGAGGGGGGGAGAGAAGGGGACGCCTCCCTCCCCTCCCTCCCGCCAGTGAAAGTTTTCCCCTTTCAGTTTTGGGGGTCTCCTTTTTGAAAAAGCGAGGCAAGGGCGGGTGGGCGGCTGGCTTTTGAGCTTGATTTATTTTTTTTTGGGGGGGAGAGACTCGTGGGTGGTGGGGGCGTTGGGGAGGGGGCTTTGCATCGCTTCACTCCTGCCTTTCAAGGACCGAAGCCCCTCCGAGCAGCCTCAAAGACCGAGAAGGGAGCCCGCTTCGCCTTTGCCATATTTTGATTTTATTTTTTTTACATTGAACCCAAAACAAGCGCTCAGTTGCAAACAAAAGGGGGGGGGGAAGGGGAGTGGGCGACTTGTCCTTTGAAGCCCCTTGGCGGATCGTTTCGTTGCAAAAGAGACCCCCCCCCAAAAAAGAGCCAAGGCTGAACTTTATAACTATCGCGGAAGGGGGGGGGTTATATTGGGAGTGGGGGGTGGTGGTGGTGGAGAACAAACCAGCCTTCGGAGAAGGATTGGCGAGAAGCGGATGGAAATGAGCAGCGGGGTCTGGCTTCGGGGAAAGCGGCGGAGGGCTGGCTGGGCGCTGCGCTTTTCTGGATTACGTCTCGATTTTTACCCTCCGAGGTTCCCGCTGAATTTCCTTCGGATCCTGTCTGAAGACGCCGGTAAATGGTTTTTTTTTCCTGCCTTCCCTTCTCTTCCCGCCTTAATTTCCCTTTCCTTTTCTTCCCTCTCTTCCTCTCGCTCTTTCCTATCATTCCCTTCATCTGTATACTTCCTTCCCTTCTTCCCTTCCCTCTTTCCTATCCTTCCCTTACTCATCTATATACCCCCTTCCCTTCCTTTCTTCCCTTCTTCCCTTCCCTTCCCTCTTTCCTATCCTTCCCTTCATCTGTATACTTCCTTCCCTTCTCTCCCTTCCCTCTTTCCTATCCTCCACTCCCCTCTTTTCTATCCTTCCCTTCATCTGTATACTTCCTTCCCTTCCCTTCTTTTCTCTCCCTTCTCTTCCCTCTTTCTTATCCTCCCCTCCCCCTCTCTCTTTCCTATCCTTCCCTTCATCTGTATACTTCCTTCCCTTCCCTCTTTCCTATCCTTCCCTTCCTCATCTATATACCCCCTTTCTTTCTTCCCTTCTTCCTTTCCCTTCCCTCTTTCCTATCCTTCCCTTCATCTGTATATTTCCTTCCCTTCCCTTCTCTCTCTTCCCTCTTTCCTATCCTTCCCTCCCCTTTTCTATCCTTCCCTTTATCTGTATACTTCCTTCCCTTCCCTTCTTTTCTCTCCCTTCTCTTCCCTCTTTCTTATCCTCCCCTCCCCTCCCGCTTTCCTATCCTTCCCTTTTTCCTATCCTTCCCTTCCTCATCTATATACCCCTTCCCTTCCTTTCTTCCCTTCTTCCCTTCCCTCTTTCCTATGCTTCCCTTCATCTGTATACTTCCTTCCCTTCCCTTCTCTCCCTTCCCTTCCTCTTTTCTATCCTTCCCTCCCCTCCCCTCTTTTCTATCCTTCCCTTCATCTGTATACTTCCTTCCCTTCCCTTCTTTTCTCTCCCTTCTCTTCCCTCTTTCTTATCCTTCCCTCCCCCTCCCGTTTTCCTATTCTTCCCTTCCCTCTTTTCTATCCTTCCCTTCTCTTCATCTGCATACTTCCTTTCCTTCCCTCCCTTCCCTCTTCTCTTCTCTTTCTGATTTTTTTTTAAATGGTGTTTTCTCCCTCTGTTTTTTGACTCAAACCATTTGCAAGGTTGGCACTGTTTTTTTTAAAAAAAGGAAGGTCTTTTTTGAGGTGCGATAGGTTGGATTGGCAGGGAAGGACCAAATTATCTTTTGCCCCGAAACTGAAAAGTGTGAGCAGTCTTTATGCCCTTAGGTTGAATTTCAAGCCTAACAATTCCCTCCCACCCCCCCAAAAATGTGATGTGAGCCATGCTGAGTTCAGCAGGAAGGTGACATTTGAGTAAGATTAGCATCTTTTGAAGATTCTGCATTTTCCCCCTCCTAAGATTCATCTGTTGAACTTTGGTTGTCTTAGCCCGATGGATTTACAAGGAAAACTTGAAAGTAAATATCCCCACTGTACCAAATCCTCTAAAGGGGAACTGGGGAGGAGGGAAAAATGTAGCCAAAAACAGAAGCTACCGAACTGCAATTTAATATTTTGTTAAAGATAGGAGCCGTGAGATTATAAAGGATTTGTTTAATGCTTAGATTTTTCTTCTAATCTGTGCCATTTAGAGGATAGAATAAAATCTAAAAGCCCAGCTGTTTCCATGGGAAAGAAACACTAGGAATGAGGCAAGCCAAGGAAGGCTTTTAATTATTATTGGTGATAATAAAAATAGCAATAATGGTAACTATAATAGCAATAACAATATAATATTCCCAATTTGTCAAAAACCACCCTACTCGGAACTGCCTACATATTCAGACGTTACCTTGACAGCTGTTAGGTCCTTGGTTAGGACTTGAACTGTTAAGTTTTTTTTTAATCAATCCCAGACTGTGAATCGAATTGATTAAATTAATAATAATACCAAGAACAACAATAACAGCAACTATCCTTTGTTAGACTGAGTTATCAGAGAATGCCCAGTCTAAAGATGCTTTCTGTTGGATGAATCAACACTATAATAGAATACAGAATAGAGAATAACAGAGTTGGAAGGGACCTTGGAGGTCTTCTAGTCCAACCCCCCCCCCCTGCTCAGGCAGGAAACCCTATACCATTTTAGACAAGTGGCTGTCCAGTCTCTTCTTAAAAACTTCACAATTTCTGGTGGTAAACTGTTCCAATGGTTAATTGTTCTCACAATTAATTCTCCTCAGTTCTAAGTTGCTTCTCTCCTTGATTAGTTTCCACCCATTGCTTCTTGTTCTACCCTCAGGTGCCTTGGAGAATAGTTGGACCCCCTCTTCTTTGTGGCAGCCCCTGAGATATTAAAACACTGCTATCATGTCTCCCCTGGTCCTTCTCTTATAATATATACAATTGAAAAGTTTTTATTGATAACGCTCACAGCAATCCAGTGAGGTAGGCCACACATTTGAGAAAGCACCTTTGCTGGAATTTGTTGAACTCCTAAATGCATTTTTCGGTACAGTGTTACAGAGTTCCTCTTATAAGATTTGGTGGCATCGATTGGATCAATAAAATAAAATATAAAACCATTGCCACCGCAATATTTGCAGAACCGACATGGCCAAAACTGGATACGTCTGGCCTGTTTACAGTAAAATCTGGTTTTGTGTATTGTTGTGAAGAAGTTTGCAGGGAAAAAAAAATCCCCTCATAAATCTTTATCCAGCCTTGCTTATTCGCCTGAGATATATATGTACTTTCCATCTGTGTTCTCGCCATAGCAATAATGCCCTCAGTGCAAAAAGACCTCCTAAATGGGCCACAGTACTTAGCAATAGCAGTTAGACTTATATACCGCTTCATAGGGCTTTCAGCCCTCTCTAAGCGGTTTACAGAGTCAGCATATTGCCCCCAACAGCAATCCGGGTCCTCATTTTACCCACCTCGGAAGGATGGAAGGCTGAGTCAACCTTGAGCCGGTGAGATTTGAACAGCCGAACAGCAGAACTGCAGTCAGCTGAAGTAGCCTGCAGTGCTGCATTTAACCACTGCGCCACCTCGGCTCTACTTTGTGGCAATATTCTATCCAATGTTTCTCAACCTTGGCAACTTGAAGATGTCTGGACTTCAAGTTGCCAAGGTTGAGAAACACTGTTCTATATGACTGTCTAGAAAGGTAGGGCAAAAGTTAACTATTTTATTCTAAAGACTGGAGCAGTCCAAAAAAGGGGCAAAATTGATTTGTTGTTGTTAGTTGCGAAGTCATGTCCGACCCATTGCGACCCCATGGACAACGTCCCTCCAGGCCTTCCTGTCCTCTACCATCCTCTGGAGTCCCTTTAAGCTCACGCCTGCTGCTTCGGTGACTCCATCCAGCCCCCTCATTCTCTGCCGCTCCCTTCTTCTCCTTTTGCCCTCCATCGTTCCCAGCATGAGGCTCTTCTCCAGGGAGTCCTTCCTTCTCATCAGGTAGCCAAAATACTTGAGTTTCCTCTTCAGGATCTGGCCTTCTAAAGAGCCGTCAGGGTTGATCTCCTCTAGGACTGACCGGTTGGATGGCCTTGCAGTCCAAGGGACTCAGAGCAGGAGTCTTCTCCAGCACCAGAGTTCAAAGGCCTCCATTCTTTGGCGCTCAGCCTTCCTTATGGCCCAACCTTCACAGCCATCCATTGCAACTGAGGAAACCACAGCCTTGATTATATGCACTTTTGTTGGCAGGGTGATGATATCTCTGCTTTTTAGGATGCTGTTTAGATTTGCCCTAGCTTTCCTCCCCGGGAGCAAGCCTCTTTTAAAATTGATAGCTTGCCTAAATTCAAGTTTTGCTTAAATCACAGTTTTTTAGCTTCAGCAATATGCCTGCCAAATATGAGTGATTTATTCCAGGAAATCAAATGTAAGCTTAGATTACTGGAGGGGGAAAAAAAAACCCCATCGTACAATTCCAGCAATATTTCAGGTAGACCTTGATTTACGACCACAGCTGAGGGCCAAATTTTCGTTGCTAAGCGAGACAGTCGTTAAGTGACAGTTGCCCCATTTTGCGACCTTTCTTGTCGCGGTTGTGAAGTGAATCGCTGCAGTCATTAACTTAGTAAAACGGTTGTTAAGCGAATCTGGATTTTGCCTGTCAGAAGGTCGCAAAAGGGATCACATGATTCCCTGGACAATGTGACCGTCACAAATATGAGTCAATTGCCAAACATCTGAATTTTGATCACGCGACCCTAGGGATGCTGGGCGTAAGTGTGAAAAATGGACATAAGTCACTGTTTTCAATGCCATTGTAACGTTGAATTGTAACGTTGAATGGTTGTAAGTCGAGAACTGTACAGTTAGATCTATATTAGTTGAAGTTTATATCTTATAGTTGAAAATCTCTCTCATCTGGATGGATGGAATAATTGGATGGAGGGAGGGATAGATAATAGATAGAGATGGATGGATGGATGGAGTAAGTAATGAAAGAGAGAGAGAGAGAGAGAGAATCAGAGAGAGAAAGAGAGAGAGAGAAAGAGTGTGTGTGAGAGAGAGAAGGGCAGAAAAGGTGAAAGAGAGAGAAAGAGGGAGGGAGAAAGTGAGAGAAAGAAAGAGAGATCTATATTAGTTGAAGTCCACATCTTATAGTTGAAAATCTCTCATCTGGGTGGATGGAGTAATTATATAGATGGATGGATGGATGGATGGATGGATGGATGGATGGATAATAGAGAGATAGAGATGGATGGATGGAATAAGTAATGAAGGAGAGAGAAACAGAGAGAGAAAGTGTGAGAGAGAGAAGAGCGGGAAAGGTGAAAGAGAGAGAAAGAGGGAGGGAGAAAGTGTGAGAGAGAAAGAGAGATCTATATTAGTTGAAGTCCACATTTTATAGTTGAAAATCTCTCTTGTCTGGATGGATGGAGTAATTGGATGGATGGAAAGAGTGGGGGAGGGATCGAAGAATGGATAGATAATGGATAGATAGAGATGGATGAATGGAGTAAGTAATGGAGAAAGGGAGAGAGAGAATGAGAAAGAGAGAGGGAGAAAGAGAAAGAGAGTGAGAAAGTGAGAGAAAGAAAGAGGGGGGAAGTGACAGAGAGAAGAGCAGAAAATGTGAAAGAGAGAGAAAGAGAGAGATATTAGTTGAAGTCCACATCTTATAGTTGAAAATCTCTCATCTGGATGGATGGAGTAATTATATGGATGGATGGATGGATGGATGAATAATAAAGAGATAGAGGTGGATGGATGGAGTGAATAATGAGAGAGAGAAAAAAGAGAGAAACAAACAGAGAGAAACAGAGAGAAAGAGAGAATGAGAAAGTCAGAGATAAAGAATGAGAGTGAGAGAGAGATGGAGAAAGAGACAGAGAAAAAGAGAAATGGCCCCAAATCTTTTTTTTTCAGTGCCGTTGTATGGTTACTAAACGAACAGTTGTAAGTCGAGGACTACCAGCACAGGGTGAAATAACCACTCCGCTTCCCTTTCCTTCTTCACATCAGGAGCAGTGATGGATAGCAGCTAATCCGGATTACCAATCCCAATTCATACGGATGATCTTCAGCGAGGATTTGAAGATTGGGCTTCGTTCCTAGTCGGCTTGTCCGTCTCGCAGGGAATTTGGGGGTGGTGGGAGTGTCCTGGCTGCCACCAACCTCGGATAAAGGGGAACCCATGGCCAAATGGTTTAAGGATTACCTCAGTTTTGGGAGCAGGAGGTCTCCCCCACAGCCTCCCAAACCAGATTACACCGAGAGTGATATCTTAAAGGCCTATCGGGCCCAGAAGAGTTTAGATTTTGAGGATCCCTACGAAGAGGGCGACGGCAAAACCGATCCCGATCCGGGAGGCTCTCCGAGTAAGGGGTGTGTCTGCAGCGGCAATTTGGAAGGGAAGTACGGGTCGCCCAAACACCGTCTCATCAAAGTAGACGCCTCTGATCTTAACCGGAGCAAGGCCCTCCTTGCCACGGTGGGCGAGGACTCGGCCGTCCCGTCAGATCAGGTAAAATGCGGTTTCTAGTCTCTCTCGCGCGTCTTGGGATGGTTTTGTCCCCTGGGGAGGGGGAGAGGCTTCCGGTTTTTGTTCTAGGCTTCCCAAGGGCACGAAGCAAATCCTTGTCCCGACCAAAAAAAAACCCCTTAATTTCCTGTGAATTCTTCTCATTCACATCCAGCAAAGTCTTTCAAGGGAGGATTTATAGTCACAGACCTTATCTGGCTTGGAGACTTGGAGAGTCAGGAACCAATTAAGGGAACTAATGGTCTCCTGCAAACTCCACTCCCCTTTCGCTTCTCTTTTATTTCCTCTGGGAGGGGCCATTCACCGTCCACCTGTGGCCTTACTCCCAAGTCGACTCTTGTTCCTTAGCTGTTCCCTTCCTCTGGCAACTCTGAGCATGGACACACTGGGAACAGGCTCCAGCTGTTCTTCTGCCTCATTGATCTCTGACTCCGAAGGCAGCTGATAACTGGCATACGGCCCTGTCCCCCTCTCTGCCTCCGACACAGAGCCCTCCTCAGAGCCTTCCCCAGACTCCAGGACTGGCCCAGGTTCCTCCCCAACCTCCTCACTCTCCGAATCTGCTGCCAGCTCCACTGGCCATTGATGGACCACAACAGTTTTCCGCTTTATTTTCGGGGAGCTTGAGAATTTCACATCCCTCTGGAGCTATTTGTGAGTTCCTTTTTTGGGTGGCGAGGGGCCGTCAGTAGTGGTGAAGGGGCCTTTTCCACGTTACTCCGGGAAAAGTTCCCGTGTCAAAGTTGAAATGGTGATGTAAGTCCTCGTCTTACGATGGCAATTGAACCCAGAATTTATGTTGTTAAATGAGACATTTGCTTAAGTGAGTTTTGCTCCATTGTATGGCGTTTCTTGCTGTGGTTGTTAAGCAAATCATTGCTGTTGTGAAATTAGTAACACGGTTGTTAAGTGAGTCCAGCTTCCCTGTGGTCTCTGCTTGTCGGAAGGTCACCAAAGGGGACCAAGTTACCCAGGGATGCTGCAACCGTCATAACTGTGAGTCAGTTGCCAAGTGTCTGAATTTTGATCACGTGACCAGGGGAATGCTGTAATGGTCATAAGGGTGAAAAATGTTCTTAACTCACTTTTTTCCAGTGATGTTGTAACTTTGAAGAGTCACTAAATGAACTGTTGTAAGTTGAGGACTACCTGTATGTTGGGGGGGGGGTTAGGGTTAGGGTTATGGGGGACAATAAAAAACAGGAATGTTTTCTACTCTAGAGAAACACACAGATGGTCCTCAACTTACGACCACAATTGACTCCTAAATTTGGGTCACCATGCAAGACAGTTGTTAAGTGAGCTTTTCTCCATTTTCCTTGCCACAGTTGTCGAGTGAATCGCTGCAGTTGTTAAGTTAGTAATGAGGTTGTTAAGTGAATCTTGTCAGAAGGTCGCAAAAGGGGGATCACGTGACCACAGGACTCAGTAACGGTCACAAATACGAGTCAGCTGCCAAGGATCTGAATTTTGATCACTGCGATGGTCGCAAGAGTGAGGAACGGTTCGTGAGTCCCCTTTTTCGGTGCCGTTGTCACTTTGAACGGTCCCTAAGCCGAGGTCTTCCTTCAACCCCAGAAGGAAACATTTTGCCACCAAATTTGGTATTTTTCTCTCCCCCGGCGTCAAATTTCTTCCTGATTTTTGAGAATAACTTTTGAGGAAGAATTCACAAAATCGAGTTTTTTAAAAAAGCAGGAAAAAAAGCAACCATAAAGGTTATAAATCTTATCTGAAAAGCAGAAAGATACCGAAAAATCAAATTGATGAGGCAGATCGCGGGATGGATCTAAACGGAAAACATAAACCATTTTTTTTAAAAAAAAATAAAACATAAAAAAAAACCAGCAACAACATTTTCCCTGAAGTGCTTTGACTAGTTCTGTCGTTGCCGTTTTGATCTGTGGCCGTCCTTCCCACATCGATCATGCGCTTTTGACACTCCGCTGTCAAGTGGTCTGTGACGACTGGTGGAGGGGAAAGGAAGGCGAGCTCTGGGAGAGCGGTTGATGGGCTTCTTTTGAGGGGGCTAGTCCTCATTAGGTCTGGAAACAGGAGCGGTGGAGAGTAGAAAACGAAATGGAGTAGCTTCAATACATCGTCTAGTTGTTCAGGCACCGGATTAGAAACCGAGAGACGGTGAGTTTTAGTGCCTCCTTAGGGCAGGAAAGACAGTTGAGTGACTTTGGGCCAATCACCAGGAGACGGTGAGTTCTAGTCCCATCTTAAGCATGAAAGCCAGCTGGGTGACTTTGGGCCAATCACCAGGAGACGGTGAGTTCTAGTACCATCTTAAGCATGAAAGCCAGCTTGGTGACTTTGGGCCAATCACCAAGAGAGGGTGAGTTCTAGTCCCATCTTAAGCATGAAAGCCAGCTGGGTGACTTTGGGCCAATCACCAGGAGACGGTGAGTTCTAGTCCCATCTTAAGCATGAAAGCCAGCTTGGTGACTTTGGGCCAATCACCAGGAGACAGTGAGTTCTAGTCCCATCTTAAGCATGAAAGCCAGCTTGGTGACTTTGGGCCAATCACCAGGAGACGGTGAGTTCTAGTCCCATCTTAAGCAAGAAAGCCAGCTTGGTGACTTTGGGCCAATCACCTGGAGACCGTGAGTTCTAGTGCCACCTTAAGCATGAAAGCCAGCTTGGTGACTTTGGGCCAATCACCAGGAGACGGTGAATTCTAGTCCCGCCTTAGCCATGAAAGCCGGCTGGGTGACTTTGGGCCAATCACCAGGAATCTGTGAGTTCTAGTGCCACCTTAAGCAGGAAAGCCAGCTTGGTGACTTTGGGCCAATCACCAGGAGACAGTGAGTTCTAGTACTACCTTTGCCATGACAGCCGGCTGGATGACTTTGGGCCAATCACCTGGAGACCGTGAGTTCTAGTGCCACCTTAAGCAGGAAAGCCAGCTTGGTGACTTTGGGCCAATCACCAGGAGACGGTGAGTTCTAGTCCCGCCTTAGCCATGAAAGCTGGCTAGGTGACTTTAGGCCAATCACCAGGAATTTGTAACTGCAACTATTCCCTTAACAATTGTGGCAGGAAGGGTCTTAACGTCAGGCCTGATTCACTTAACAACCATCGTGCTTAGCAACAGAAATGTTGGTCCCAATTCCCATTGCTAAGCAAGGTAGTTGCTAAGTAAGTCACCTCAGTTTTTATGATCTTTTTTTATGACCGCTTGGTTAAGCCAATCACTGCAGTTGTTAAGTGAGTGATGCCGTTGTTAAATGAAACCAACTTCCGCAATTGTCTGCTGGTCAGAAACCTGCTGAGAAAGTTGTAAGTGGGGAACTCGTGACCCCGGGACGCTGCAACCGTCATAAATACGAGCCGGTTGCCAAGCATCTGAATTTTGATCCTGTGACCATGGGCATGCTGCTACAGTCATAAGTGTGAGGATCGGTTCTCGGTCATGTTTTCATTGCCACAAAACCCAAGGATGCTACCACCGTCGTAAATCCATGCCAGTTGCCAAGCACCCTAATTTTGATGGTCGTAAGTGCGAGGACCAGCCGTATGTGATTTTTTTTCAGTGCCGCCATAACTTGGAACAGACGCTAAACGAATGGACATAAGCCGAGGACTGCCCGCAATTAAGGTAGCTTGTGAATTATGTGCATTTAACGGGTTTCTAGGCGTCTGTAGCCAGAATTGGGTCTGGAGACAGTTTAGCCCCTCAGGTGTAAAAAAAAGCATTTTTCAAAGAGGCTGCAACCGTTTCCACTTTATAGTCTCAATTTTCCCTCCTGCCCTTTTTAAAATTATATCCCTGCAGAGGTGCCATTGGAGGCTTCATAAATATGATACTCTTTTTGATTAATTATGTAATTCTAATATGTTTATGATATTATTCATGAGCTTGTTTAACATGGTTTAATTTGTCTGCTCCCCATGGAGGCCCCGTCTGCCCTGCAAGGGGACTCATAAATAATTCCATCAATGAAATATTTCTGGGTAGGAAATGGTAAAAAATACCATTTTATTAGACTCCTCCGCGTCTTGCACCCTGTTTCTGTGGCGCCTGAGACTGATGAGAACTGTAGCACACTGCAAGTAGTATTTGACTTATAGCCATTCATTTAGTGACCAAAGTTACACAACGGCATCGGAAAAATAAAACTTCTCACCGGTTCTCGCTACTTAAAACCGATGCATGGTGATGTGATCAAAACTCGGTCGCGTGGCCCCTGGCATTTCTTTATGACAAATGCAGCGTCCTGGGGAGGGGGTTGTCACATGATCTCCTTTTGTGACTCTTGGACCAGCAAAGTCAAATGGGGAAAACAGATTTGCTTAATGACTGCACAATTCTCTTAACAACTGCAGGGAGAGAGGGGGAGAGGATACATAGATATTGTAGATAGACAGAAGGTAGATAGAGAGATAGACAGACAGACAGACAGATGATAGGTAGGCAGGCAGGCAAAGAAAGAATAGAGACTGGCAGATAGATAGACAGTGATAGCTATTGTACCTAGACAGAAGATAGAGATAGATAAATAGATAGATAGGTAGGTAGGTAGGTAGGTAGGTAGGTAGGTAGGTAGGTAGGTAGATAAATAAATGATAGATAGATAGATGATAGAGAGAGATAGAGAGAGACATAGAGATAGATAGATAGATAGATAGATAGATAGATAGATAGATAGATAGATGATAGAGAGAGAGAGAGACATAGAGATAGGTAGGTCGGTCGGTCGGTAGGTAGGTAGGTAAATAGTAGATAGATAGATAGATAGATAGATAGATAGATAGATAGATAGATAGGTAGGTAGGTAGGTAGGTAGGTAGGTAGGTAGGTAGGTAGGTAGGTAGGTAGGTAGATAGATAGATAGATAGATAGATAGATAGATAGATAGATAGATAGATAGATAGATAGATAGATAGATAGATAGATAGATAGATAGCAATAACACGTAGACTTATATGCGATTTCATAGTGATTTACAGCCTCTCTTTAAGCGGTTTACAAAGTCAGCTATTTTCCCCAACAATCTGGGTCCTCATTTTACTGACTTCGGAAGGATGACTCAATCTCGAGCCGGTCAAGATTGAACTCCTGGCAGTGGGCAGAGTTAGCAGCAATACTGCCTTCTAACCACTGTGCCACCAAAGCTCTTGAGAGAGAGAGAGAAAGAGAGAGGGAGAAGGAGGGAGGGACAGAGAGAGAGAGAGAGATGGAGATGATACGAAGATATTGTAAATAGATAGAAGGGAGGGAGGGAGGGAGAGGGAGAAAAAGAGAAAGAGAGAGCTATATGATAGCAATAGCACTTGGACTTATATACCACTTCACGGTGCTCTATAAGCAGTTTTCAAAGTCAGCCTATTTCCCCCCAAAATCTGGCTCCTCATTTTACCGACTTTGGAAGGTGGGAAAGCTGAATCAACTTTGGTTGGGATCGAACTCCTGGCAATGGGCAGAGTTTGTCTGCAATGCTGCATTTTAACCACTATACAGCCAAGGAGACAGAGACCGTACGCGATAAACAGACAGACAGACAGACAGACGATGACAGATAGATAGATTGATAGATGATAGACAGACAGAAAGACAGACAGACAGACAGACAGACAGATGATCGATAGATTGATAGATCGATAGATAGATAGATAGATAGATAGATGATAGATAAATGATAGATAAATAGATAGATGATAGATAGATAGACAGACAGAAGACAGATGATAGATAGATAGATGATAGATATATAGATAGATAGATAGATAGATAGATAGATAGATAGATGATAGATAGATAGATAGATAGATAGATAGATAGATAGATAGATGATAGATAGATAGATTGATAAATGATAGAGATTGATAGAGGATAGATGATAGATTGATAGATTGATAGATAGATTGATAGATGATAGATAGATAGATGATAGATAGATGATAGATAGATAGATAGATAGATAGATAGATAGATGATAGATAGCTTGATAGATAGATAGATGATAGATAGATAGATTGATAGATTGATAGATGATAGAGATTGATAGATGATAGATAGATAGATAGATAGATAGATAGATAGATGATAGATAGATAGATAGATAGATGATAGATAGATAGATAGTTAGATAGATAGATGATAGATAGATAGATAGATAGATAGATGATAGATGACAGATGACAGATGATAGATAGATAGATAGATAGATAGTTGATAGAGATTGATGATAGATAGATAGATTGATAGATAGTTGATAGAGATTGATGATAGATAGATTGATAGATTGATAGATAGATAGATAGATAGATGATAGATAGATGATAGATAGATAGACAGACAGAAAGACAGACAGACAGACAGACGGTCACAAAAGCAGAAATCGCAAGATATTAGAGAAGCCCCATATGTACCCCTCTCTCCTTCTATGGGTGACCATCAAACTCTCATTTTTAACATGACAAGAGAAAGAAAGGATGATCTACTGGTATCTGTGTGGAATGCAATGGTCCTTGACTTAAGACCAACTATTTCTATTGTTAAGTGAGACATCAGTTAAGTGAGTTTTGCCCCAATTTACATCTTTTCCTGCCCACAGTTGTTAAGGGAATCCCTGCAGGTGATAAGTCAGTAACCCAGTCCTTAAGTGAATCCCGCTTCCCCATTGACTTGGCTTATCAGAAGGTCGCAAAAGGGGATCACGTGATACCAGCAACCGTCATAAGTGCGCGTCGGTTGCGAAGCATCTGAATTTTGATCAATGGTCGTAAGTGTGAAAAACGGTCGTAAGTCACATTTTTCAGTGCTGTTGGAACTTTGGTCCCTAAACAAGCTGTTGTAAGTCGAGGACTTAGCTGTAGGACAAATATCTAGTTCTAAAATCAAAGCAGCAGAAGCAATGCACAAGTAGTCCTCAACTTAGGACTGGTTGCTTGGTTCAAAGTTATGATGGATTCCCTCAAAATGGCACTGGCTGGGGGATTCTGGGAGTTGAAGTCCACACCTCTTAAAGTTCTTGAGGGAAACTGACAGAGTTGCTTGGGCCTCACAGAATGGACCAACAAGTCTGTTTGTAAAGATGGGTTCCCTCAGGTTGTGTGAATCAGGCACTATCCCGACCTGTCGATCCACTTAAAATTTAAGTTTTTTCCTGGTTTTAACAAGTTACAAGTCCTTAAGGAGGGACAAATCCTGGAGGGTGTCAAAAAGAAAATCAAGATGCTGTGGAAATAAAGGGGGTGGGCTTCAGTTACACAGATGTGGCTGTCATATCTCTCTCTCTCTCCCCCCCCCCCTCTCTCTCTCTCTCACACACACACACACACTCACTCACTCACTCATGGATGCCCCTGCTTGGAGCAAAATGTGTGTGGACAAAAGGCAACCTCGATTCTCTTTTCTCTCTTCCTGCCTGGACACGTTTTGACACTGGGGTGTTTTTGAAAGTGCTCTTCTGTTTGGAAAAGTGTTAATTGTGCTGGAAGGATTTCACACACTTCCCTTCCTTTCCCTCTCCATTTTTCCATCCTTCCCTTCCCTTCTTCCTTTCCTTTCCCTCTTTCCCGTTTCCCTTCCTTTCCTTCCCTTCTTCCCTTCCCTTCCCTTCTTCCTTCCCTTCCCCTCTTTCCCTTTCCATTGTTCCTTCCTTGCCTTCTTCCTTCCCTTTCCATTTTTCTTCCTTCCCTTCCTTCTTCCTTTCCTTTCCCTGTTTCCCTTTCCATTTTTCCTTCCTTCCCTTCTTCCTTTCCTTTCCATTGTTCCTTCCTTGCCTTCTTCCTTTCCTTCCCCTCTTTCCCTTTCCATTTTTCCTTCCTTCCCTTCCCTTCTTCCTTTCCTTTCCCTCTTTCCCTTTCCATTTTTCCTTCCCTTCTTCCTTTCCCTTCCTTTCCCTCTTTCCCTTTCCATTTTTCCTTCCTTGCCTTCTTCCTTCCCTTTCCATTTTTTCTTCCTTCCCTTCCCTTCTTCCTTTCCTTTCCCTATTTCCCTTTCCATTTTTCCTTCCTTCCCTTCTTCCTTTCCTTTCCATTGTTCCTTCCTTGCCTTCTTCCTTTCCTTCCCCTCTTTCCCTTTCCATTTTTCCTTCCTTCCCTTCCCTTCTTCCTTTCCTTTCCCTCTTTCCCTTTCCATTTTTCCTTCCCTTCTTCCTTTCCCTTCCTTTCCCTCTTTCCCTTTCCATTTTTCCTTTCTTCCCTTCTTAATTTCTTTTCCCTTTCCTTCCTTTCCCTCTTTCCCTTTCTATTTTTCTTCCTTCCCTTCTTCCTTTCCTTTCCCTCTTTCCCTTTTCATTTTTCCTTCCCTTCTTCCTTTCCCTTCCCTTCCCTTCCCTCTTTCCCTTTCTATTTTTCTTCCTTCCCTTCTTCCTTTCCCTTTCCTTCCTTTCCCTCTTTCCCTTTTTCCTTCCTTCCCTTCTTACTTTCCTTTCCCTTTCCTTCCTTTCCCTCTTTCCCTTTCCGTTTTTCCTTCCTGCCCTCTTCCTTCCCTTCCCTTCTCTTTCCTTCCTTCTTTTCTTTCTTCCCTCTTCTCTTTTGCTTCTTCCTTTCCCTTTCTCTTCCCTTCCCCTCCCCCCTCTCTCTCTGTGCCTCTTTGCACAGATGGGAGCTAATGCTTGACCTAGAATGTCACACTCCGCAAGCAAGATCACAGTTCAATTTTATTCACACTGCTTCCCTCGCAATTCTCTGCTTCCTGTTTTGGGGTGGGTGGGTGAGGGCTAAGGCAACCCCCAATAGGGATCTGTGTAAGATTAGGAGCTACCTACACCCCCTCCCATCTCAAACACAATCATGATCTTTTTTTAAAACAAACCAGAAATCTGTCACTTAGTTTAACAGTTCCATGCACAGATGTGTAGTTTAAAGAGGTCTCCTGGTGCATTTCAAAGGCACCATGCAAACAATTGATTCAAGAGCCCAGTCCATATGAAAGGCAAAATCAGGAGCATTGTTCCCTTTCAAATAGGCTCTGCTTTCATCCAGGGGTTCAAAGGGGCTCCTTCAAAGGGCCTTCTGCGCATGCCTTTGTGGCAAATTTGCAACTGATTCAATTGTTTTGCTTTGAGATTTATTTATTTTTTGACTCAGGGAGAGGCAATTCCATTCATGTTTTGTTCCTTCTAAGTACAAAGCAAGCAGGGGGTTGGACTAGAAGACCTCCAAGGTCCCTTCTGTGGGACGTGGTGGCTCAGAGGCTAAGATGCTGAGCATGTCTATCAGAAAGGGCGGCAGTTCGAATCCCTAGCGCCCGCATAATGGAGTGAGCTCCCGTTCCTTGTCCCAGCTTCTGCCAACCTAGCAGTTCGAAAGCACCTAAAAATGCAAGTAGAAAAATAGGAACCACCTTTGGTGGGAAGGGAACAGCGTTCCGTGCGCCTTTGGTGTTTAGTGATGCTGGCCACATTGTTGCAGAAAATGACAGGCGTTAGACTTCTCGGGATACAGGAAAAGTTTATTTGGCAGCCAAGTTCAGAAAGCTAGCCCATGGCTTAGCATTGCAAGTTCTGAACAACCTTAATTATCGAAGCACGCATTCTTATTCATTCCCAAAAGCATTGCAACACGGAAATTCTTAACACATTTCTTAGTGGTTACCTTGAGGAGAAAACCTTATAAGGAGATGAGGGTCTTACTTCTCCTTTTGTTTCAGGTATGGCTTACGTGTTATTAACGAACTTTAATTGAACTTTGTGGTTTGGACTTTTAACACAAGTTTCGACATAGGGACGTTGGCGAGAACATCCTGTGGTTAGTGAATGGGGACACTTCCTTTAAGTAACTTCTAACTGTCCCTGTTATTCTATTGCAAGTTCCAACTCTTGTCTATGTGACTTTTAATATAGAAGTAAAGGGGTTCTAAGAGGCTGTCCAGCCTGACCCAGTAGGTTTCACACTTAATGTCCAAATCTCACTTTACGGTTGCTTTAACATGACCACGGAGACTTCTTTGGACAGCGCTGGCTCTTCTGCTTTGAAACGGAGATGAGCAACGCCCCCTAGAGTCAGGGATGACTAGCCCATATGTGCGAGAGTAACCTTTACCTTAAGTTCCCTGCACTCAAGACTTCTTGATACATGATACAAAGCCCCAATTTTCATCAGTACACATATAGACTGGAAGAAACCAGGCTCAATAGCAGTGACTGGGAGAGGGATCTTGGAGTCTTAGTGGAGAACCAGTTAAATATGAGACAGCAGTTTGACTCCCTCTTCTTTGTGGCAGCCCCTGAGATATCGGAAGACTGCTATCATGTCTCCCCTGGTCCTTCTTTTCATTAAACTAGACATACCCAGTTCCTGCAACCGTTCTTCATATATTTTATCCTTCAGTCCCCTCATCATCTTTATTGTTCTTCTCTGCATTCTTTCCAGAGTCTCCACATCTTTTCTACATCGTGGCGACCAAAACTGTCTGTCTATCGTCTATCATCTATCATCAATCAATCAATCAATCAATATTTATTTATCTATCTATCTATCTTTCTATCTCTATCTCTATCTATCATCTATCTATCTATCTATCTATCTATCTATCTATCTATCTATCTATCATCTATCTATCTATCTATCTATCTATCTATCTATCTATCTATCTATCCTGTCTGTCTATCATCTATCAATATCATTGTCTTTGTCTGTCTGTCTGTCTGTCTCTCTCTGTCTGTCTATCTTGTCTCTGTCATCTATCATCTATCTATCATCTCTGTCTGTCTATCTGTCTATCTATCTTGTCTGTCTGTCTATTTATCTATTTTGTCTATCTATCTATCTTCTGTCTGTCTATCTGTCTGTCTATCATCTATCTTCTACCATCTATCAATCTCTCTCTTTACCTACTTATTATATCATATTTCTCTCTCTCTCTCTCTTTTCTCTGTCTCTGTCTCTCTCTCAGAGAGAGGAAGGGAGAGAATCTTTTGTCATGTTAAAACTGAGAATTTGAGGGAAGGAGCATGGGGCAAATTTGGGGCTTCTCTAATATCTTGCGATTTCTGCTTCTGTGACCCTGTTTTTGGCTGGTCGAAAACAAGGATTCGTCCCAGCCTTGCACTGAACAAATCACCTCTTTTCCGTGTTCGCATTTCACACTTAGCTTTCTCCATCCCCCCCCCTAAACCCCCTCCGGGCGTCCGATTTTAATTAAAATATCGACAGAGTTTACACGCCCTTCGCTCCTGACACTTAATTCACCTGCGATAATAGATCAGAGCACTTAATATACAGTCTGATGAATATATTCCCAATAATGGAGTTAGGGAAGCAAAGCCTGAAAAAAAAATCAGCAGCAATTGGATGAGGATGACATTAAATGGCGGAAGAAATATTTGGTGGAGGGGGAGGGATTTGAACCCGGGTCCTGCTGCGGGCCTCTGCGGGGGGGAAGAAGGGGGAGATGATGTCACACCCACTCTGCTATGATGTCATCGTGCAAAGGTCGGGGATCAGGGTATCTTGCCTCATCGATCGTCGGCCATGTTTGCATGAGGGGTGTGATGTCATCGTGGCTTATTCTGTCATCATGGCTTGTTCTGTTCTCATGTTCTGTCATCATGGCTTGTTCTATCCTCATGACTTGGTCTGTCCTCATGGCTTGTTCTGTCCTCATGGCTTGTTCTGTCCTCATGTTTTGTCCTCATGGCTTGTTCTGTCCTCATGGGTTGCTCCGTCCTCATGGCTTGTTCTGTCCTCATGGCTTGTTCTGTCCTCATGTTCTGTCCTCATGGCTTGTTCTCTCCTCATGGGTTGTTCTGTCCTCATGGGTTGTTCTGTCATCATGGCTTGTTCTGTCCTCATAGGTTGCTCCATCCTCATGGCTTGTTCTGTCCTCATGGCTTGTTCTGTCCTCATGGCTTGTTCTGTCCTCATGGCTTGGGCTGTCCTCATGGGTTGCTCTGTCCTCATGGGTTGCTCTGTCCTCATGGCTTGTTCTGTCCTCATGTTCTGTCCTCATGGCTTGTTCTGTCCTCATGGCTTGTTCTGTCCTCATGTTCTGTCCTCATGGCTTGTTCTGTCCTCATGGCTTGGGCTGTCCTCATGGGTTGCTCTGTCCTCATGGGTTGCTCTGTCCTCATGGCTTGTTCTGTCCTCATGTTCTGTCCTCATGGCTTGGGCTGTCTTCATGGCTTGTTCTGTCATCATGGCTTGTTCTGTCCTCATGGCTTGTTCTGTCCTCATGTTCTGTCCTCATGGCTTGTTCTGTCCTCATGACTTGGTCTGTCCTCATGGCTTGTTCTGTCCTCATGGCTTGGGCTGTCTTCATGGCTTGTGCTATCATCGTGGCTTGTTCTGTCCTCATGGCTTGTTCTGTCCTCATGGCTTGTTCTGTCCTCATGTTTTGTCCTCATGGCTTGTTCTGTCCTCATGGCTTGTTCTGTCTCATGGCTTGTTCTGTCCTCATGGTTTGTTCTGTCCTCATGGGTTGTTCTGTCCTCATGGCTTGTTCTGTCATCATGGCTTGTTCTGTCCTCATGGCTTGGGCTATCTTCATGGCTTGTTCTGTCCTCATAGGTTGCTCTGTCCTCATGGCTTGTTCTGTCCTCATGGCTTGTTCTGTCCTCATGTTCTGTCCTCATGGCTTGTTCTGTCCTCATGTTCTGTTCTCATGGCTTGTTCTGTCCTCATGGCTTGTTCTGTCCTCATGGCTTGTTCTGTCATCATGGCTTGTTCGGTTCTCATGGCTTGTTCTGTCCTCATGTTCTGTCATCATGGCTTGTTTGGTCCTCATGGCTTGTGCTATCATCATGGCTTGTTCTGTCCTCATGGCTTGGGTTGTCATTGTGGCTTGTTCTGTAGCAACTTCCGAATTTTCAGGCCCTTCCTCTCCTCTTGGGGATCCCATTATCCTCAGCCCACCTGGAACCTGGTGCAAAAGATCTATTGTTAAGGATCGGGCAAATGTCTAAATGGGATATATTCAGTTAATTAATACATTCATTAAATTAATGGGATTGAATTGCAATTCTAATGAAATCATTGTTTTTGGAACCCATTTGGCATTTCCCCTTGGTTTTCTTAGGGACCATGCAAACAGGTAAATCCTTTTTAAAAATCAGGTTAAAGTTGGAATTGTTGGAACCAAAGGAATCTGAATGGAGGCTCCATTAGTGCTTAGAATTTAGGCTACAGGAGAATAACGCAGGAGAATAATCTGAATTTATGTAGCATTCCTGAACAAACAATAGGAGGAGCTGAGGTGGCGCAGTGGTTAGGGTGCAGCACTGCAGGCCACTTCAGCTGACTGTTATCTGCAGTTCAGCGGTTCTAATCTCACCGGCTCAAGGTTGACTCAGCCTTCCATCCTTCCGAGGTGGGTGAAATGAGGACCCAGACTGTGGGGGCGATATGCTGACTCTGTAAACCGCTTAGAGAGGGCTGAAAGCCCTATGAAGCGGTATATAAGTCTAACTGCTATTGCTATTGCTATATGCACAGAGTATTCCATCAGATTAAAAAAAAACAGCTGTAGTACAGATAGGACTTACAACAGTTCATTTAGTGACGGTTCAAAGTTGCAACGGCACTGAAAAAAGTGACAGGATCTTTTTCACACTTACGACCATATCCCCATGGTCTCGTAACAAACATTTGGATGCTTGGCAACTGACTCATATTTATGACGGTTGCCTGTCCTGGGGGTCACATGATCCCCTCTTGCGACCTACTGACAAGCAAAGTCCACGAGAAAGCCAGACTCACTTAACAACCGTGTCACTAACTTAACAATGGGAGGGGTTCACTTAACAACCGTGGCAGGAAAGGTCATAAAACGGGGCCAAACAGACCATTTTGGGCTCAATCGTCGTCGTACATCGAGGACTACCTGTAGAGCATGGCTGGCTGGGGAATTCTGGGAGTTGAAGTCCCAGAAATCGAAGTGTCTTCGAATTGTTGGGGTTAAAAAATGGTGGCTTAGTTTGATTACGAAGTTCCTCGTTGCTTCTTTTTACTTTCTTAATTCCCTGAAAATGCCGCCAGCGGACTCTCAAACCAGATTAAAAACTCTAATGGGAAGATACCTTGCCAGGGGTCAGGGGTCAAAAGCAATCCTTGCCTACCGCTAAGAAATGCCACGGTGCATTCAAATAATTAATCACCCGCCAAAATTAATAAATGTAATAATTATCTCAGCCAAAACGAGGGATGCTAGAACGGTTTCTCTTCACCTCAGAGTCTCCCAACTTTGGGCAACTTGAAGACGTGTAGACTTCAACTCCCAGAATTCCCCAGCCACCAACCTACCCGGCAGGACTGTTGTTTCAGGAAAATGTGGGTGTGTGTTTGTGTGCGCGCACAACAGCGGTGGGTTTCCCATTTTGTTTCCGCCAGTTTGCCACGCTTCGCGCAGGGGGGGAGCCCATTTCGCAGGCGCACACGTCCCTCCCGCACATGCACCCAGTCTTCCGTGTATGTGGTTTGCTCTCTCGCGCACCTTCCACGCATGTGCCCGGCCTCAAAAACGTAGCCTAAATAGGATGGCATAGAGCCAACGGGGTGGGTAGCCAGGCCCACCTGCAATTTCCGCTTACCGGCTGAATACCACCTCTTTGGCACACTATATTGCCAAAAGTATGCGCTCCCCTGCCTTTACTCGCCTATGAACTTACTGTAAGTGACCTCCCATTCCTAATCCATAGGGTTCAATATGACGTCGGTCCACCCTTTGTAGCTATAACAGCTTCAGCTCTTCTGGGAAGGCTGTCCACAAGGTTCAGGAGTGTGTTTATGGGAATCTTTGGCCATTCTTCCAGAAGCGCATTTGTGAGGTTACACACTGATGTCGGTCGAGTTTATGTGGCCTACCACTTCCTGGCGGAGTTGCTGTCGTTCCCAAACACTTCCACGTTCTCATAATACAGCTGACAGTCGACTGTGGGATATTTAGGAGCGAGGAAATCTCACAACTGGATTTGTTGCACAGGTGGCATCCTATCACAGTTCCACGCCGGAATTCAATGAGTTCCTGAGAGCCACCCACTCTTTCACAAAAGTTTGTCAAAACAGTCTGCATGCCTAGGTGTTGTGGCCCAGCAGGAGCCGTTGGAGCTGCCACCAGACTCCCTATGAGTCGACTCTGGAGGATGTGGAGGACCCTGGACAGGGTTCCGACTCCGAGCAGGGTGCAGAGAGGCTGGTTGGCCACCAGGAGGTGCCTGAGCCTTGGACCAGTGTGGAGGAGACAAGGGAGTGTAATCCTGACGTCCTGCATTGGAGCAGTGGGGAGGAGCCAAGGGAGTTGTTCCTGGATGCCCAGCAATGCCGGGCAGATCGACGTAGAGAGCAGCTACGCAGTTACCAAAGATAATTAGACCCAGGTGATTGTAATTAGGCTCCTCTCAAGATAGTATTTAAAGAGAGACTGGGAGGAATCTGGTTTTGCAGGATTCAACGTCATTCCTAACGCTGGAGAAGCTGTTATCTGTCGAAGTCTGAGTTGCTGCCAAGGTTCTTATCTGTTTGTTACGCTTGGCTTTCAGCCACCGAGATTTTGGTTTCTTGCTAATAAAATGCTGTGACGTTCCAGTTAAGTTAAGCTTATCTCAGCATTCGTTACTGGACGGAGGAGGGGATCAGAACACCTAGGTACTTGATTTTATACACCTGTGGCCATTGAAGGGATTGGAACCCCTGATTCTGATTATTTGGATGGGTGAGCGAATACTTTCGGCAAGTTAGTGTATGTGTACAGTATACACACACACAAAAAAAATGCTGAGTATTATTAATTATAATGATTCATTAATTGGGGTTAAAGTAGAGGGCAAACAAGACAAATACAACTAAAATAAATTTTAGTATTATATTTATTGATTACTAAAATAAAACATTGGTAGTGGAATGCAGGGCAAAATAGAGATATTCTTTTTTATGGCCTCTAAGTCTCAAAACATGCAGGGAGTTGATCTAAGCTGGAAGTAGCTAAAATAAATCATCATGGTGGGGGTCTTTGGTGCTGTCTGCCCTCGGTTCTTTGTTGGCGTTTCATGACCCAACTAGGTAACATCATCAGTGTTAAAAAGAGTCTGGAGGAGGAGGAGGAGGAGGTCCTTGGTGGTCTCTGAATTTGCTTATTTCCTTGAAGACGTTTTATTACCATACTAGGTAACATCAGTGCCAGAAGAAAGTTGGGATTGACTCTGATTATGTGCAAGTAACTTGCAATGTTGGTGAGGGTGTTGTTTTCTCGTTGGTAGTAAGTCCCTTGACTAGGCTGCTGTTGGCTATTTGACTGATTGCCTGAGTTGGAAGTGCAAGCCACTGTATATAATCAGAGAACCAACCTTCCACCCTTTTAGCACTGATGGTGTTACCTGGTTGGGTAATGAAACGTCTGCAAGAAAACCGCCAAGCTCAGAGAGCACGGAAGGCATCACAATCCTCCTCCTCCCCACAAACCCCACTCCCTTCTAGCACTGATGATCTTACCTAGTTTGTGTCATGAAACATCTGGGGAAAAAAACCAACAAAACTCAGAGGGCACAAAGAATCCTACAGTCTCCTCCTCCTCCCTCCCTCCCCTTTATCACTGATAATGTTAGCTAGTTGGGTAATGAAACGTCTGCAAGAAAACAGTTACACTCAGAGAGCACTAAGGAGCCCACACTCCGTCCCCCTCCCTCCCTCCTCCTCCAAACCAGTGGTGGGTTTCAAAAATTGTTCGAACCTACTCTGTGGGTGTGGCCTCCTTTGTGGGAGTGGCTTGCCGCCCATGTGACCGGATGGGAGTGGCTTGCCGCCCATGTGACCGGATATGAAGATGCCGGCGACACTTGTCAGAACCACCTTAAATTACCTCTCACACAGCACTGGGATGCATAAGAATAGGATGCAAACTTGTTTTTTAAAAGGCATCTTTGGTTTGCGTTAAAACAACTTCAACACACACAAAGTTCTGATTGCACCACAAACGCAGTAGCCATCCTTACCTTTCACAGAGGCACTGAGTTTTATAAATAGGAGCATGATAGTGTAGAATAATCACATCCAAGGACCAGTGGTGGGTTTCAAAAAATGTTTGGAACCTCTTCTGTAGGTGTGGCCTGCTTTCCGGGTCCACTGGTGGAACCTCTTCTAACCGGTTCGGTAGATTTGATGAACTGGTTCTACCGAATAGGTGCGAACTGGTAGGAACCCACCTCTGCTCCAAACCCTTCTCCCTTCTAGCACTGATAACATTACCTAGTTGGGTAATGAAAGGTCTGCAAGAAAACCACCAAGCTCAGAGAGAACCAAGGACCCCACAGATAAACCCTGATCCACCAAATATTCTCCTGCAAAATCGTAACCACGCAAGCTTCTGGCAGTCCCAGAAATCCTTTGCTGGTGGGGCAGGCAATGTGTCCCCCACCCCCTCTCCTCCCTGCTCCACACTTTCACCCTGACCGCAGCCTGGGTTGTCTGCGAATAAGAAAAGAGGACAGCTGTCATTCTGCAGTCGAAAGAGTGTGCGAAGATTGCAAAGAGCCCCTCTCATGTGCAGGGAATGGAGGGGGGGGAGTGGAGGACTGAACGAAGAAGGACGTTTCTTTGGGCTCCCCCCTCTCCTCCGTCCCTCGGGTGCTGTTCGACAGCACTCAATCGGCAGGCACCGAGGGGGAAAAGAGAGGATAATGGCTGGGGGAAGAGAAGGATTGGCCTACAATTGTCTTGCGGGCTTTTTCTGGCCCGTTGGAGCGCATTTAATGCGCCATCGGGCAGGTGGGGTGGTGAGCAGAGCCATTAGGGTCCACAGGAGAGCAGAGGAGGGGGGGCAGAGCGGGCCACCTGACGGGCAGGTGTGAGGCAGAAGACACAGAAGGACAGGGCAGGGCAGGTCTTCACTTGAGCCGAGGCTTTGAGCCTTGAGGATGCACTCAAGGACAATTGGGGGGGGGGGATCGCAGATGACGGGGGTCCCCGAACCGGCTCCGCTGGAGGGCTTTAATCAACCCACTTATAGAGCTGGTTCCTGGGTGGGTAGCAGCCCCCATCTTGGCTGGTGGTTTCCCCGGTTCAAAACGGCGGGATGCCATCCTGACCTAGCTTTTCGCACGGACGCACAAACACACACTCTCCGGGGGGAATTGCACAGCTGCTTTTTGTGATATAGAATAGAGTAAGAAAGAGAAGAGAAGAGAAGAAGGAGAAAGAGGAGAAGGGGAAATAGAATAGAATAGATGAGGGAGAGAGAGAGAGAGAGAGATTATTGAGAGATGATAGATAAATAGAGGTGGATGATAGATAAATGAAAGAGAATAAAATAGAATAGATCAGATAGATAGATAGATAGAGAGAGAGAGAGATTATTGAGACATGATAAATAGATAGAGGTAGATGATAGATAGATGAAAGAAAGAGAATAAGAATAGATAGATAGATAGATAGATAGATAGATAGATAGATAGATAGATAGATAGATAGATAGATATAGATAGATTATTGAGATGATACATAGATAGAGGTAAATGATAGATATAGATGAAAGAAAGAGAATAAAATAGAATAGATCAGAGAGAGACAGAGGGAGAGAGAGAGGGGAGAGAGAGAGAGAGAGATTATTGAGAGATGATAGATAAATAGAGGTAGATGATATAGAAGAAAGAAAGAGAATAAATAGAATAGATCAGATAGATAGATAGATAGAGAGAGAGAGAGAGAGAGAGAGATTATTGAGACATGATACATAGATAGAGGTAGATGGATAGATGAAAGAAAGAGAATAAGGATAGATAGATGATAGATAGATAGATAGATAGATAGATAGATAGATAGATAGATAGATAGATTATTGAGATGATACATAGATATTGGTAAATGATAGATATAGATGAAAGAAAGAGAATAAAATAGAATAGATCAGAGAGAGGGAGAGAGAGAGAGAGAGAGAGAGATGATAGATAGAGGTAGATGATAGATACAGATGAAAGAAAGAGAATAAAAGAATAGATGAGAGAGAGAGAGAGAGAGAGAGAGAGAGAGAGAGATATTATTGAGAGATGATAGATAAATAGAGGTAGATGATAGATATAGATGAAAGAAAGAGAATAAAATAGAATAGAATCAGGGGTGGGTTTTTGCCACCATTACTGCCAGTTCAGTGTGCACGCACTTTGCCCATTCATGCACCTGATGTGCGCTCTGCATGCATGCACAGTTGCCCGTAAATAGGTCTGTGCATGCGCAGAACATTTAAAATGTCAAAAAAACAAAACAAAACCATGCTGCGGCAACCCAGGAACCAGTTTGGGGGCATGGCGAGCTTGCCATCCCTACCGGTTCAGCGACCCATTTGCAATTTCCACTACTGGTTCGCCCGAACTGGTGCGAACTGGTAGCAACCCACCTCTGAATAGAATAGAATAAACTTTGAATGTACATTAAAATGTACTTACATTAGAAATGAAATTTTGTCTCATACAGCTCTTAAAGGGTCACCACCTCCAATTTTACACCACATAAACACGACAAGATAGATGAATGCAAAATTATGTTTATACCCACATATATTACATGACACTGAGAAACAACACATTGGATGCCCAAGGCGCCACATATCGTGGCCCGATGCACCCCAGGCTTTGGAGAGAGACAGCCTCGCAGGACAAGAACCTCAGCCTCACACCGTTGCGATGGAGGGCTTGGGGTTCACTAGACGGGTTGCTGCGGTGCGGCAGGCGGGGGAGGGGAGGGTGACGTGTCGTGCGGTGATGGCGCCACTTGGGTAGGGGTGGATGTGACGTGTTCCTGGAATAAGCCTATGACTCAATGGGGTTGAGCTCAGGTCGGTGACTCAGACAGAGAAGCAACAGGCAATTCACATCTTGGGGAAGCCTCTTTAAAAGTAGTCCTCGACTTACGACCGGTTGCGATCCTTCTTCCTTCAGCCTTCCTTCCTTCTGTTGGTTAGATGGAAGTATCTGGGACAACTTAGACCCCTGATTGGAAGTTCTGAAGGTCTCTTTCTCTCTGTCTGTCTTTCTCTCTCTCTCTCTCTCTCCGTCTCTGGGTGTCCCTCTCTTCCTCCTGTCTCTCTGTCTCTGTCTCTCTGTGTCTGCCTGTCTTTCTTTGTCTTTCTCTTTCTTTCTCTCTCTCTCCCTGTCTCTGTCTGTCTTTCTGTCTGCCTGTCTTTCTTTCTGTCTTTCTCTCTCGCCGTCTATCTGTCTTTCTTTCTTTCTTTCTCTCTCTGTCTCTCTGTCTCTCTGACTATCTGTCTTTCTTTTTCTCTTTATCTTTCTCTCCGTCTCTGTGTGTCTCTCTCTCCTCTCCTGTCTCCCTCTCTTTCTCTCTGTTTGCCTTTCTTTCTGTCTTTCTCTTTCTCTCTCTCTGTGTCTTTCTGTCTTTCTCTTTTTTTTTCTTTCTCTGTCTGCCTATCTTTCTTTCTGTCTTTCTCTCTCGATGTCTCTCTCTGTTTTTCTTTCTTTCTCTCTGTCTGACTGTCTTTCTTTCTCTCTCTCTCTTTCTCTCCGTCTCTGTCTCCCTCCCTTTCTCTCTGCCTTTCACTCTTTCTTTCTCTCCATCTCTTTCTCTCTGTGTGTCTCTCTGCCTTTCTTTCTCTTTCTGTCTCTATGTCTGCCTTTCACTCTTTCTTTCTCTCCATCTCTTTCTCTCTCTGTGTCTCTCTGCCTTTCTTTCTCTTTCTGTCTCTCTGTCTGCCTTTCACTCTTTCTTTCTCTCCATCTCTTTCTCTCTCTCCATCTCTTTGTCTTTCTTTTTGTGTGTCTCTATCTTTCTCTCTCTCTCTCTCTCCTTCCCTCTGTTTTCCTTTCCCTCTTTCTTTCTCTTTCTCTTTTTCTCTCTCTTCGTCTCTCTTTCTCTCCGTCTCTCTCTGTCTGCCTTTCGCTCTTTCTTTCTCTCCATCTCTTTCTTTCTCTCTCTCCATCTCTCTGTATTTCTCTCTCTCTGTCTTTCTCCCTTTCTCTCTCTCTCTCTCTCTCTCTCTCTCTTTCTTTCTCTCTCTCCCCATCTCTCTGTCTCTTTATCTCTCTCCGTCTCTCTGTCTCAGAAGCCAGAGTCACTTAACAACCGTGGTACTGACTTAACATTTGCAGCGACTCACTTACCAACTGTGGCAGGAAAGGTCGTAAAACTGGGCCACCTAACGGATGTCTCGCTTAACGAATTTTGAGTTCCGTTGTGGTTGCAATTCGAGGACTGAGTAAAATTAAAATAATTAGTAATACTTAAGTTAATTGTTATTTTATTTATTGAATTGGTTACATTAATGATGGAATCAAAATCATTTGCTTTTCCCTTAGGCCCCTGGAGAAAGTGAATATTCGGACCCCTTCGATGCTCACCGGGAACCGAAAGGGGAAGGCGAGGAAGATGCGGGCCTGGAAAACAATGGCTACATGGAGCCCTACAATGCCCAGAGAGTGGTGGCTGGTGAGTGAAGGAAAAATAAGAGAGGGAATGGAAAAGTAAAGGACAAGAAAAAGGAAAAGAAAGAAAAAAGAGTCACTTTCTCCTTTTTCCTAATAAATAAAAGACCGTTTTACAGGTATTCCTTGACTTATGACAGTAACAGAGTCTCCCCATCACGGTTCTAAGTCGAGGCAGTTGCAAAACGGGTTGTCCATCGATTTTACGACCTTTTTTTGCAGAGGTCGTTAAGCGAATCAGCCTCCCCCCCCGTCATTAACTTGGCTTCTTGGAAACTGGCTGGGAAGGTCACCCATGGCGAGCGTTGGAAATTCACGCTAGTTGCCAAGCACCCAAATTTTGATCCCGTGACCAAGATTGGAGATGCTGCAACGGTCGCTAAGTGTGAAAAATGGTGCTAAGTCACTTTTTTCAGTGCTGTTGTAGCTTCAAATGGTCGTAAGTCGAGGACGATGTATACGATTAGATCCTTTGAACAGCTGCTAAATGAACGGTCGTAAGTCCAGGACAACCTGTCTGATGGCATCCTTCAAATGGTCATTAAGTGAATGGTCGTAAGTTGAGGGCTCCCTACATGATGGAATCCTTTGAACAGTCGCTAAACAATCGGTCGTAAATCGAAGACTCCATGTATGAGGGGGTCCTTCAAGCAGTCGTTAAGTGAATGGCCATAAGCCACAGATTCTCTTATGATGGGATTCTTTGATTGCTAAATGGACGGTCATAAATCGAGGACTCCCTGTATGATGGGGGTCCTTCAAACAGTCATTAAGTGAATGGTCGTAAATCAAGGATTCGTTTATGATGGGATTCTTCGGTCGCTAAATGAACGGTCGTAAACCGAGGACTCCCTGCATGATGGGATCCTTCAAATGATCGCTAAGGGAATGGTTGCAAATTGAGGTGCCCTTCTGCGGCGAGGCCCTTTGAATGGTCACTAAACAAACGGTCGTAAGTCGAGGACGACGGGATCCTTTCCTGAATGAAACAGTTTTTTCTCTCTCGGTACGCAGACCTCCAGCGGAAAAACGAACGGGAGGAACAGCGGGTGAAGAAATCCCGGATCGACCTGCAGCTGTACGACACCCCTTACGAGGAGGAGGAGGCCGAGGCCAACCCCGAGGCCGGCCCCATGGAGAAGCCCCCCAAGAGCCGCCTGCCCCAGGAGGATGAACGGCCCGCCGACGAATACGACCAGCCCTGGGAGTGGAAGAAGAATCACATTTCGCGGGCTTTCGCTGGTGAGTTGACCAGGAAACCACAATTGGTGCGATCCTTTCTCCTCCCAGGGTTAAAACTAACCTGTCGGACTCATATAACCCCCGGGTCTTTCAATTTGCGAATGCTGCGTCTGCTGCTTAAGTTTCTAGTCCTCAAGAGCTTTCTTCTCGGGGAAACTGGCTTGCATTGAAGCTAGAATCAGTTCTAATCTCTGGTCTGCTGCTCCCACCTCCCCCAAATGCTAGATCAGCGGTCTCCAACCTTGGCAACTTTAAGACTCGTGGACTTCAACTTCCAGAATTCCCCAGCCACAGCCAGCATGGCTAATTTGCATAACTGGGTTGGGGGGGTTCTGGGAGTTGTAGTCCACAAGTCTTAAAATGTCCAAGTTGGACAGCCCTGTTTGAGAGCATCTAGCATTTTGGAGGTGCAGGGAGGGCAGAGACAGCAGAGCAGAGGTTCGAACGGACTCTAGTTGAAATGCAAACGAGTTTCCCTGGAAGAAAACTTCTGAGGACTAGTCACTTAGCAGCAGAACACCCCTGCTCTAGACAAAAATATCCAGAAAGGAGATTGAGCGTAAAATCCACTTTCAAGGAAACCTCTGTTAAAAATAAACACACAATCTTCTAGTCCTCATGTTTGACAGCGTGTATCCCTAGCATCTTTGTAGATGAAGGGAAGGAAAAGTTGCTTTTTATATCGTATCGCCTATAATAAAATGAAACTAAAGAACTGAAGAAAACTTTGGAAAGTAAATTGCAGGGAGGGAGGAAGGGAGGGAGGGAGAGAGAGAGAGAGAGAGAAAGAGAGAGAGGTGCTGAGAGTTTTTAGGGAAGATCTTATCATCAGTAAATCATTCCTAATTTTTTTCCCGTGAGTAAAACCCTACACGCAGCATTTCCAATTAGATCACTGTTTCTCAAGGCTGATAACTTTAAGACTCTGTGGACTTCAATTCCCACAATTCCCCAGCCATCCCCACTCCCTCTTAGCACTGATGACGTTATCTAGTGGGGTCATGAAAAGTCTGCAAGAAAACCACCAAGCTCAGAGAGCACCAAGGACCCCACAGTCCTCCTCCTCTTCCTCTTCCTCTTCCCCCGCCTCCTCCTCCTCCTTTCTACAAACCCCGATCCCTTCTGGCACTGATGATGTTACCTAGTTGGTTCATGAAAAGTCTGCAAGAAAACCACCAAGCTCAGAGAGCACCAAGGGCCTCCCAGTTCAACTCCAAGCTACAAATATTTTCTTCTACTTTAGAAGAATTTTTCCCTTTGGTTCTCCAGCACGTAGCTCGGTAGCCAACAAAACGACAACGGAAGATAAATAAAGATGAAATAAACAAATAGGAAGCAATTGTCCTCTAACCTATCATCATTCCAGTCCTTTGAGAAGTGCAGATTAGTGCCAGCATGAAATAAGGCCCCTTAATATAAAACAAGAACTGAATAACAAAATTGGAAGGGACCTTGGAGGTCGTCTAGTCCAACCCCCATTTGGAAGGAGGAGGGTGTGAAAGAGGTGGCAAGTAATGGCTTCAGGTAATCCTCGACTTACGACTACAACCGGAGCCCAACATTTCTGTTGTCCTGCGAGACATTTGTTAAGTGCATTTTGCCCCATTTTACAACAATTCCTGCCACGGTTTGCAAGTGAATCGTCACAGTGGCTGAGTTAGTAACGCGGCCATTAAGCGAATCTGGCTTCCCCGTTTTACTTTGCTTGTCAGGAGGTCGCAAAAGAGGATAACTCCGGGACACGACGTACGTCATAAATAAGAGTTGGTTGTCAAAAATGTGAATTCTGATCACGTGGCCCTGGAGAGGCCACCATGGGTTGTAAGCGAGAGGAACAGTCATAAGTCATTTCTTCTGGTGCCGTTGTAACTTCGAATGGTCACTAAATGAACGGTTGTAACTTGAGGACTACCTGTAATTTAAAAAACCACGCAATTCTATGCTTCCAGCTTCTCATACGACACACTTTTGAGAGTCCTTCCTGTCTAAAGAGGCTTTGATTGCTGCATCCTTTATGGATTTGGAATCTCTTTTATCACTCCGCAAAATTTCATCCTTTTCCACTCGGCCGCTGAAATCAAAAGACCCCCCCAAAGAAATCCCTTTTGTCCCTCTCTCCTTCTTTCACTTTCCAGAATCCTCCCTGTTCTGTCCTAGGCTTCACAAAATCACCAAACAGGCTCTTTGTCCTGCAAAAAAAAAACCCCACCCTTTTTATTTGGTTAATGTGAATTCCTTGCATTCACCTTCAGAAAAAGTCCCAGCAGTAAGTCTTTCAAAGTTTAATTGCAACAACAGACCTTATCAGTCCTTGGATAGTTGCCAGGCTGAGAGATTCTAGTGTCCTGACTCAGGCTTCCTTAAAAAGCAAGAAGCAGAGTCTTGGTCCTGGCAAAAGGCCTTTTATTTACACGACTGTGAATTCCTTTCATTCACAATCCGCTTAGCAAACAGTCTTTCAGAGGAATATTCATCAACACGAACCTTATCTCGCTTGGAGAGCTGCCAGATAACTAGTTTCCAAATGCAGGGCAAGGCAAAACTTGGCACTGAGTCTCTTATATTCACAAACAGAACTTTCCACTCTTGAAATGACCGAAAGAACGAATTGTTTCCTGCAAAAGCCCCCTCCCCATTCATTCCTCTTTTGTTTCCTGTGGGAGGGGCCAATCACCTCCAAGGTGTGGCTTTACTCCTAAGTCGACCCCGCTTTCTTACTTGTTCTTGTCTTCTGGCAGCTCTGCGCATGCGGACACTGGGAACAGGCTCCAGCTGTTCCTCTGCCTCACTGCTATCTGGCTCTCTCTCTGCCTCCGAAGCAGAGCCCTCATCTGAGCTTTCCTCAGCCCCCAGGACTGGCCCATCTTCCTCCCCAACCTCCTCACTGTCCGACTCTGCTGCCAGCTCTGCTGGCCACTGGCAGGCCACAACATCTAGTCGCAACGCTGCACAATGGAATACCTGGAAAAGAGATAAGCAAATCTTCACAAAAGTAAATGGGTTCACCGATAAAAGGGCGAATGACAAAGCCGCACCCAACTAAACCGCGGTGACAAAACCGCGCGTTCTAAAGCGTTCCGACGAATGAGCGCTGAATCGCGCCGACAACAGTGCGGCGACAGAAGCGCGCTGTAAAACTAAACCTAACCCTAAACGTAACGCTAACCCTAACCTTAAACGTAACGCTAAACCTAACCCTAAGCCTAACCCTAAGCCTAACCCTAAACCTAACCCTAAACCTAACCCTAAACCTAACCCTAAACCTAACCCTAAACCTAACCCTAAACCTAACCCTTACCTTAAGTGAAATTGGCTTTCTGTCGAAGCGCTGTTGTAAAGCGCCCTTCTGTCTCCATGCTGTTGTTGCCGCGCTGTTGTCGGGGCGTTGATGACGTCGTGGTTTTAGCGACGCGGTTTTGTCGCCGTGCTTTTCTCATGCGCGCTTTTGTCGGGTCACGAAGTAAATGAACTAATTGTCTCCTGCAAACACCACTCCCCTTTTGTTCCTATTTGTTCTCTATGGGAGGGGCCATTCAACGTCTACCTGTGGCCTTTACTCCCAAGTCGACCCTTGTTCTTTAGCTGTTCCCTTCTCCTTACACCTCTGTGCATGCGCACACTGGGAACAGGCTCCAGCTGTTCTTCTGCCTCACTGATGACTGACTCCGAAGGCAGCTGATAACTGCCAGAGGGCCCTGGCCCCCTTCTCTGCCTCCGACACAGAGCCCTCATCAGAGCCTTCCCCAGACTCCAGGACTGGCCCATCTTCCTCCACAACCTCCTCACTCTCCGAATCTGCTGCCAGCTCTGCTGGCCGCTAGCTGGGCCACAACATTCCCTTAAATCTTTCCCCGGGATCTTTATATTGGCTTTGACCTTTCTCCCCCATTTCCCCACCCTCTCTCCCAAGTCGTTTCGAGAAACCCCCGACGTCACTTAATGGAATCTTAGCGGTGGCTGAATGTCTGGAATTGACGTGCCAGCCTTCGGATGAGGCTGGCAGGCGCTGCTGAAGATTAAGCTTGATTGAGCGCTGTGTTTTGTGTATGTGTGTGTGTGTGTGTGTGTGTTCCAGTGTGCGTAGCCTCTTCAGTTCTCCCCCTTGTTCTCCATCACTCATCTCAAGAGCTCCTTTCCATCCGGATGATCGGTGGGTCCCTGTGGATTTGGCACCGTGGCGAAGGCGGCGGGGGGGGAGGTATCTCCCATCAGTGTGAAGCCCAGCGGTTTGTTTTGAAAAGGGGAGACACCCGGACAACGCACAAGGAGAATGTCAAGAGACAGGTGCTCCTCTTGTCATCTCGGCAACGCTGGCAGGGCCAAGATAAAATTATCTCCCTCCATAGACAGCTGAGCGGTAATTGTGTCCGCCGAGCAGATTTTAAACTTGCCTTTCCTCTGGAAATTGCCAAGCCAAATTATTTTCTTGTTTTCACCCTTGCAACAATCAATCCGAATAGAGCTGGAAGGGACCTTGGAGGTCTTCTAGTCCAACCCCCTGCCTAGGCAGGAAACCCTATACCGTTTCAGACAAATGGCTATCCAACATCTTCTTAAAGACGTCCAGTGTTGGGGCATTCACAACTTCTGGAGGCAACTTCTGTTCCCCTGATTAATTGTTCTCACTGTCAGGAAATTTCTCCTCAGTTCTAAGTTGCTTCTCTGCTTGATTAGTTTCCACCCATTGCTTCTCGTTCTACCCTCAGGTGCCTTGGAGAATAGTTTGACTCCCTCTTCTTTGTGGCAGCCCCTGAGATATTGGAAGACGGCTATCGTGTCTCCCCTAGTCCTTCTTTTCATTAAACTAGACACACCCAGTTCCTGCAACTATTATTCATATGTTTTAGCCTCCAGTCCCCTAATCCTCTTTGTTGCTCTTCTCTGCACTCTTTCTAGAGTCTCCACATCTTTTCTACATCGTGGCGACTAAAACTGAATGCCGTATTCCAAGTGTGGCCTCACCAAGGCCTTATAAAGTGGTATTAACCCTTCACGTGATCTTGATTCAATCCCTCTGTTGATGCAGCCTAGAACCGTGATGGCTTTTTTGGCAGCTGCTGCGCACGGCTGGCTCCTATTTAAATGGTTGTCCACTAGGACTCCAAGGTGCCTCTCACAGTGACTGTTTTTGAGACAGGTTTCGCCTCATGCTTGTCCTTTTGGTTTTTCCTATCTAAGAGTAAAACGGTCGTGGTCAACGTACGACCACGATCAAGCCGAACATTTCTGCCGCTAAGCGAGACATTGGCTGTAAGCTTTGCCTCATTTTACAATGTTTCTTGCCACAGGGGTTAGGGGAAACACTGCCGTTCTTAAGTTAGTAACACGGTTGTTAAGTGGATTTGGCTTCCTCGTGGACTTTGCTCATCGGAAGGTCGCCAAAGGGGGATCTCGTGAGCCCGGGACGCTGCAACTATCACAAATACGATGTCAGGGTTCCAAATAGCATCCAAAAGTAAGTCAGAGTCCGAGGCAAAGGATTCCTCAAAGTTCCAGTTTATTAGAGATGTCATGTTGGCACATCTGGGAAAACCCGAATCTGAAAGCTTCCCACCCAGTTGAAAGTTCAAGATCTTGCCCCCACCCCCACAAGTCCATCCCATGGTCCAATCTCCCACTGCCATGCTGGCAGCTTCCACCCATCCAGTTCCAGTCAGGTGCAGAGAGTTCAGAGACAAAGGATGACCTTGGCATTCTAGAAAGAATGTTGTTATGGCTACATCGCATCTAACTCCCTACAATCTCACCTCCCATTTTCCCACCATAGAAAATGCAGAGTAGAATAATAGAAAGTGTGGTAGACCAAAGACCCAAAAGAAAAGATGGCGGCAGGCCTGACATACGAGTCAGTTGCCAATCATCTGAATTTTGATCACACGGCCCTAGGGATGCTGCAGTGGGCGTAAGTGTGAAAATCGGACATACCGTATTTTTCGGACTATAAGACGCACCAGAGTATAAGACGCACCAAGATTTCAAAGCGGCAAGTAAGGGGAAAAAAGGTTTTGCCTTCCCTCAGCTCTCAGTAGTACTCTGCAGGCTTCATCAGGACTGGGGTAAGGCAAAAAAAGTCTCAGCTTTTTGTGAAAAACAGCCATTTTTTCCCCGCAAAAATGGGATGCGGGAGCAGGCGTTCAGGATGCCAAAAATGGCTGTATTCAGTGTATAAGACGCACCAACATTTCCATGCTCTTTTAGGGGGGGAAGGTGCGTCTTATACTCCCAAAATATGGTAAGTCTCTTTTTTCAGTGCCCTTGTAATGTGGACACTAAATGAACTGTTGTAAGTTGAGGACTACCTGTAAGGCAGGGCACTGCCACCCTTGGAGACCCAGCCCCCCCCCAAAAATAATGGGAAAATCTGTGTAAGAGTTTTCCGTAAACTTTGAAAATGTCAACTTCTCCTGATTGCTCACTTTCGGCAAAAGGGTCACGTTGCAGTCAATCAGCCTGGGAGAATTTTTGTACAGCTTCCCACCATCGACACTTGTAGGAAATTGGAGAGCAATTGTAGTCCTTCTGCTTGCAAGAGCCCCAAATGAGGAGAGCAAATATTTTCTCTGAACATAACGGAGGCTTGTGCAAACTTTATTCTATAAAGGAAGGGGAGCGTGGCTTGCTTTGTCACATTGGAGGAAGGATGCGTGCTGAACGGCAATTTGGGAGCAGGTGAAAAGAATGTAAAATTCATGCAGGAGAAAAATGACATCCCACCCCCTCCAGCTGCTCTGGAGGAAGAAGGAGATTCTCTGCATAAGATTGTGGTCATTCCAAAGGTGCTTTTTCCCCCTCAAAGGCCACTGGGCTTCCCTGGTTTTAACAGATTAACAGAATTGAAAGGGACCTTGTAGGCCATCTAGTCCAACCCCCCGCCCAAGCAGGAAACCCTACACCTTTTCTGACAGGTGCCAGTCCAATCTCTTCTTGAAAGCCTCCAGGGATGAAACTCCCACAACCTCTGAAGGCAACTTCTGTTCTATGGGTCGATTGTTCTCACTATCATGAAATTTATCCTTATTTCCAGGTTGAATCTCTCCTTGATTAGTTTCCATCCATTGTTCCTTGTCTGGCCTTCAGGTGCCTTGGAAAATAGCTTGACCCCCTCCTCTCTGTGGCAGCCCCTCAAATATTGGAAGGCTACTATCATGTCTCCCCTGGTCCTTCTTTTCTCTAAACTAGACATACCCAATTCTTGCAACCGTTCATTGTATGTTTTAGCCTCCAGTCTCCTAATCAGATTACAGATTAACAGAGTTGGAAGGGACCTTGTAGGTCATCTAGTCCAACCCCCTGCAGAAGCAGGAGACTCTATTGCTCTATTCAGGGGTGGGTTTCTCACCCCGTTCCAACCGGTTTGGTTGGAACGGGGCCGGCGGCGTCCTCGTGTACGCGCGCGGCTCACACATGCGTACTAGCGTCTGTGCGATGCTCCAGCTGCTCCTGGAGGATCGCGCAGGCGCTGTATGCATCCTGCGCATGCGTGGAAGCGCAGAACTCGTCAAAACCGGGTAAGGAGCGCGGGCGCGCGGGTGGGCCAGTCGCCGTTCCCGGAAGTTACTTACTTCCGGGTTCGCTGACCAACCGGTTCGCAAGGACTGCCGCGAACCGGTTGAAACCCACCCCTGGCTCTATTACTCTGTCGCGATTGCTATTCAGAAACCAACCCACAAGCTCAGAGAACGAACTTTCACCCTCAACGTTCATCATGGTGACCCGCTTAACGAACAGCCGAAATCCCAGACTCAATTATGGCCGTAACTCGAGGACAACCTGCTGGCTGCATTTTCCCCGCACGAGTCATCCATCGAGTGAGCATTTGCTTCCCGGAATGACTCCTAGCTAAAAAAAATAAAAATACTTTTTCTATGATTTCGTGTGGGTTTTTTTTTAAAAAAAAAAGTTAATGGGGCGTTGAAGAAGAGGCGATTCTCCATCTTTCGCGCTCTGTTAAAAATAAATGTGATAAAAGCCCCCCGCCCTGTTTTTAAGCGGCAAAAAAAGAATGGGGCCACTCAGAATTCAAGAAAGGCAATTCATCTTTGAATATATATGATATTGAGGAAGGAAAGAGGTGCGCCCCTGTCCCTACCAGCCCCCCCCCCCCCCCCGGCACGGCCTATCTCTAGGGATGCAGAAAAGTCACAATCTGATGCATCCATTGCCTCTTTCTCTGGCTTAGCTGATAAGAGATACGGCAGGTAAATTTAGCTGCTCTTTCTCTTATCAGCCGTGATATGCTTCCCACCGGATCTGCCTGGAGCATTCAGATAAAAACAGCAGGCGAAGTGCCTGAACCTGCCCGTTGGATCTCTGCTGCGTGCGTTACTGCTCTCAGAAATCTATAGGTGGAACTCAATTTATGACCGCTGATTGGCTGCCTTACGTTCTGTGTTTCACCGATGCCCGGCTGCCTTAAACAATCTCATGCGTGCTCCAGTGGTGGGTCGTTGCCGGTCCTGACCAGGACAGCGATACCGGGAGTGGCCTGGAGCAGCTGAGAGCGTAGCGGTACTGCGGCGTGTTCGGTCCACCCGCCCACCCATGCTCTATAGCTGTATTTATACCAAAAGGCACACTGCGCACGTGCGTACAGAATCCAGAGCCTGCACGCCCTCTGACAAGCAGCTGGGTGTTTCAGGGGTGGGTGGATTGCGCATGAATGCGCGGCACACATCAGGCTCGTGCATGGAGAGACCGCGACCAGCATATCGGTGGCGGCGGTAAGAGCAATTCACCACTGGTGTGCTCCCTCGCTTTCTTTTCATTCCTGGGTATGACAGAATAAGAGAGGGGGAAGGGACCTCGGAGGTCTTCTAGTCCAACCCCCTGCTCAGGCAGGAAACCTTATACCCGTGATGGCGAGCCTTTTCGGCGTTCGCCATCACGGCCTTATACCATTTCAGACAAATGGTTATCCGATCTCTTCTAAAAATAAAAACCCTCCAGTGATGGAAACACCCCACAACTTCTGGAGGCAAGCCGTTCCATTGGTTAATTGGTCTCATTGTTAGAAAGTTTCTCCTTAATTCCAAGTTGCTTCTCTCCTTGATTAGTTTCCATCCGTTGCTTCTTGTCCCGCCTTTTGGTTCTTTGGAGAATAAGTTGACCCCCTCCCCTCTTTTTTGGGGCCGCCCTTCAAATATTGGAAAACCGATCTCCTATCACCCCTTCTTTACACTAAACTAGGCATACCCAATTCCTGCAACTGTTCTTCAGAGGTTTTAGCCTCCAATCCCCTAATCCTCTTTGTTGCTCTTCTCTGCAATAGCAATAACCCAGACTTATATACCACTCCATAGTGCTTTAATAGAATGACAGAATAACAGAGTCGGATGGGAACTTGGAAGTCTTTTAGTCGAACTCCCTGTTCAAACCTTCTGTTCCAGATGGAATGGCTATCCAAACTCTTCTTGAAAACTTCCAGGGTTGGAGCATTTACAACTTCTGGAGGCAAGTTGTTCCACTGGCTAATTGTTCCCACTGTTAGGAAATTCCTCCTTAGTTTCAGGTTGCTTCTCTCCTTGATTAGTTTCCACCCATTGCTTCTTGTTCTACCCTCAGGTGCCTTGGAGAATAGCTTGACTCCCTCTTCTTTGTGGCAGCCCCTGAGATATTGGAAGACTGCTATCATGTCTCCCCTAGTCCTTCTCTTCATTAAACTAGACATACCCAGTTCCTGCAATCGTTCTTCATATATTTTATCCTTCAGTCCCCTCATCATCTTTGTTGTTCTTCTCTGCACTCTTTCCAGAGTCTCCACATCTTTTCTACAGCGTGGCGACCAAAACTGTCTGTCTATCATCTATCATCTATCATCTATCTATCTATCTATCTATCTATCTATCTATCTATCTATCTATCTATCTATCTATCTATCTATCTATCTATCTATCTATCTATCTCTATCTATCTATCTATCTATCTCTATCTCTATCTCTATCTCCATTGCTTCTTGTTCTACCCTCAGGTGCCTTGGAGAATAGCTTGACTCCCTCTTCTTTGTGGCAACCCCTGAGATATTGGAAGGCTGCTATCATGTCCTTCTCTTCCTTAGACTAAAAGGGAAAGGTTCCCCTTGCACATATGTGCTAGTCGTTCCTGACTCTAGGGGGCACTGCTCATCTCCGTTTCAAAGCCGAAGAGCCAGCGCTGTCCGAAGACGTCTCCGTGGTCATGTAGCCGGCATGACTAAACACCGAAGGCGCACGGTATGCTGCTCCCTTCCCACCAAAGGTGGTCCCTATTTTTCCACTTGCATTTTTTACATGCTTTCTAACTGCTAGGTTGGCAGAAGCTGCCAAGTAATGGGAGCTCACCCCATTACGTGGCACTAGGGATTCGAACTGTCGAACTGCCGACCTTTCTGATTGACAAGCTCAGCGTCTTGGCCACTGAGCCATCACGTCCCTTAGACTAGACGTATCCAATTCTCGCATACCCAATTCCATTCTTCCTATATTTCAGTCTCCTGTCCCCTAATCATCTTTGTTGCGCTTCTCTGAAATATTTCTAGAGCCTCTGCAATGTCAGTGCATTTCTGGGGACAGTTTCTAAAGGAATAATTTTACCTATAAAGGCAGTCCTTGACTTATGACTATCCCTTAGAGTTCGAAGGTACAACGGAGCACCGAAATGGAATTTATGACATGCTGGCTGGGGAAATTCTACGAGTTGAAGTCCACAAGTCTTAAAGTTGCCAAGGTTGGATACTCTCCCTCCAGCGATTTTTCTGAAATAATCCAAGGTCTTTGCATCCTGTTGGTTCAACCCCAAGTAAATTTGCAATGCGTCCTTTTTGACAAGACTTACGGAGAGCCGGAGGGGGAGAAATCTCAGCAAAAGGATGAGATTTGTGTTAGGAGGCAATTTGCTTTTACATTTAATAAGGGGAAGATTTTCTGAGCTTTTTCCTAGTGTCTTCCTGTTACAGTAATTGGTACGTTGCCAGCTTTTTTCTCAAATTAGCTCAAACAAGCTGCTTCCCCCCACCCCAAAAATAGGCTGTGATTTCAAATCTACTCCTAAATCTTTTTTAGCCTCTGAGCAAAGCGTCCACCATTTAAAGTAGTTTGGGGGAGCTGATTAAATTGACACAAACTTTATAATATGCACAAAGATCGCATCGCAATGTTCTTAAGCCAATGTTTCTAAAACTTTTTTTATTCATTACCCAAAACTGAGGTGCAGGCAGGGAGTTCTTTATATACAACTGTTCATTTAATGACTGTTTGAACTTACAATGGCACTGAAAAGAGTGGCTTATGATCATTTTTCACACTTAGCGACCGTTGCAGTGGTTTATGGTATACAAATTCAGACCATGGGCAACTGGCATGTATTTATGACGGTGGCAGCATCCCGGGGTCACGTGACCTCTTTTTCTGAGCAGCAATGGGGGAGCCGGGTTTCGCTTAACAGCCATGCTACTCACTTAACAACTGCAGTGATTCACTTAACAACGGTGGCAAGAAAGATTGTAAAACAGAGCCAAACTCTCTTAACTGTCTTGTTTAGCAAATGGGAATCTGGAGCTCAATTGTGGTTTTAATTTGAGGACTACCTGTACAGGTAAAACATTTTAAGTCTACTTAAATGCCGCTGTTGTGATTGTGTAGGGGGCTTGTGAGTTGTTTAGCCAAAGAAAAACCACTCATACCCAATTTTGGAGAAGCTATCGCGGTTTGGGAAGTGCTTTTCCTAAGCAGACGACACATAATTTTGATCGCCACAATATAAAATATGAAGTTGAGACTCTGGAAAGAGTGCGGAGAAGAGCAACAAAGAGGACTAGGGGACTGGAGGCTAAAACAAATGAAGAACGGTTGCAGGAACTGGGTATGTCTAGTTTAAGAGAAAGAAGGACTAGGGAAGAAATGATAGTAGTCTTCCAATATCTCAGGGGTTGCCCCAAAGAAGAGGGAGTCAAGCTATTCTCCAAGGCACCTGAGGGTAGAACAAGAAGCAATGGGTGGAAACTAATCAAGGAGAGAAGCAACTTAGAACAGAGGAGGAATTTCCTGACAGTTAGAACAATTAATCAGTGGAACAGAAGTTGCCTCCAGAAGTTGTGAATGCCCCAACACTGGGAGTCTCTAAGAAGATGTTGGATAGCCATTTGTCTGAAACGGTTTCCTGCCTAGGCAGGGGGTTGGACTAGAAGACCTCCAAGGTCCCTTCCAACTCTGCTATTGTATTGTAAGAGCAACAAAGATGATGAGGGGACTGGAGGCTAAAACATATGAAGAACGGTTGCAGGAACTGGGTCTGTCTAGTTTAACGAAAAGAAGGACCAGGGGAGACATGATAGCAGTCTTCCAATATCTCAGGGGTTGCCACAAAGAAGAGGGAGTCAAGCTATTCTCCACAGCACCTGAGGGCAGAACAAGAAGCAATGGGTGGAAACTAATCAAGGAGAGAAGCAACCTCAAACTAATAAGAAATTTCCTGATAGTTAGAATAATTAACCAGTGGAACAGCTTTCCACCAGAAGTTATGGGCTCTCCAGCACTTGAGGTTTTTAAGAAGAGATTGGAAAATCATTTGGTATAGAGCCGTGGTGGCGAATCTATGGCATGCCTGCCAAAGTGGCACGCAGAGCCTTGTTGCCTGGCATGTGTGACATTGCCCGTTCCTCTACTGGGTTTCTGGCACGCATGTGCGCGTGACGATCAGCTGGCCTTCGTGCTGGAAAGTGGAAGAGCTGCTTGTCCGTTTTCCGGCAAGAGCATGCCAGCCAGCTGATCGTCACCAGTGGTGGGTTTCAAAATTTTTTAGAACCTCTTCTGTGGGTGTGGCCTGCTTTGTGGGAGTGGCTTGCCGGCCATGTGACTGGGTGAGCGTGGCCAATTTGTAAAATGTGGTGAAACTCACTTAACAACGCTCTTGCTTAGCAACCAAAATGTTGGCTCAGGAACTCTGGCATTTGAAGCACACAAGTCTTAAAGCTGTCAAGTTACAAGACCCTCACACCCCTAACCCTTTAGAGAAAAAAACCCAGGGGTGTTCAAACTTGACAGTTTTAAGACTTGTGGACTTCAACTCCCAGAATTCCTCCTCCAGTCATGTTGGCTCAGGAACTCTGGCATTGAAGCATGCAAGTCTTAAAGCTGTCAAGTTACAACACCCTTGCACTCCTAACCCTTTAGAGAAAAAACCCCAGGGGTGTTCAAACTTGACAGCTTTAAGACTTGTGGACTTCAATTCCTCCTCTGGCTCTTCATCTTGATGATGTGCGGACGGGCGGGTGGGGAGAGGGAGCTGGAACCGGTTCTAAATGGCACTGTAGGTTTGTGGAACCTCTTCTATAGAAGAGGTTAGAACTGGCAGGAACCCACCCCTGATCGTCACACACAAATGCGCTTCATTAACTGGGAGACTAGCTGGCTGGCTTGCATGCGCGTGCCGGAAACAGGAAGTCCTTCGGGATTGTAGTCCTGACGAGAGCGCACACACACGCTCCCGCCAAAAAGCTTGGCCATCACTGTGATAGGGTTTCCTGCCTGAGCAGAGGGTTAGACTAGAAGTCTCCCAAGATCCCTTCCCACCCAGTTATTGTTATTCATATCAACACCAAAGACACGAATCTTTGTCGCAACGCGAGCGTGATGTACTTTTGTGTTCAGTGAACACTTGGGAATAACAGGGACCTCTTTAGTCTGTTAAATGAGGTTTCATTCATCAATCCAGGATAGGATGGACAAGGTAAGTGTCTCAAAATGTTGACCTCCCATTTGTATCGGCAATGCATTTGATGGGGAAGATAGGAGTTGCAACGATTTGCCGTCGTCACTCGAGGGACCTAGTCAGGTTGAAGTAGGGGACTTCCTCCGGTCTTCCCGTGTCTGTCTATCTGTCTGTCTGGTTCGATCATTTCCTTTTTATCATGCCGGTTTTGTCTTCTTCTTCTTCCTCCTCTTCCCATCCCTCCCGTCATCTTCTCTCTCCTTCCTTTCCGTGCTCTTCTGTCCCTTTCTCTACAAACTCTCCCAACCCATCTCCATGGCATCCCCTTTCCCCTTGCAGTAGACATAAAGGAGAATAAAGTATTGCCCTGGCCACCGCCGGTAGGACAACTTGCGGGGACGGAAGACCCCCTAGATCCAGAAGGTGATGTCTTGATTTCAACCTTCCCTTCTTCCTGTTTGTTTTCAGCCTGCCCTTCCTCCATGAAAACCTCTCCTTTCCTTCGCTCCGTTTTTCTATTTTCTGTTGTGGCCCGCCAGCACAGCTGGCGGCAGATTCAGACAGTGAGGAGGGTTGGGGAGGAAGATGGGCCAGTCCTGGAGTCTGGGGAAGGCTCTGATGAGGGCTCTGTGTCGGAGGCAGAGAGGGGGCCAGGGCCCTCTGACAGTTATCAGCTGCCTTCGGAGTCAGACATCAGTGGAGCAGAAGAACAGCTGGAGCCTGTTCCCAGTGTGCGCATGCACAGAGCTGCCAGATGAAGGGAACAGCTAAAGAACAGGGGTCGACTTGGGAGTAAGGCCACAGGTGGACGGTGAATGGCCCCTCCCAGAGGAAATAAAAGAGGAGAGAAAAGGGGAAATGGAGTTTGCAGGATACAATTAGTTTGCTTAATTAGTTCGTGACTCTCCGAGACTCCTTGCCAAGTTTTGCAGATCTCGGCCTGGCAGCTTTCCAAGCCAGATAAGGTCTGTGACCGCAAATCCTCCCTCGAAAGACTTTGCTGGATGTGAAGGAGCAGAATTCACAGTCAATTAATAAAAGGGGTTTTTGTCGGGACCAGGAGTTGGCTTCATGCTCTCGGGAAGCCTCGGTCAGAATACTTTGCTACAGCTCTTTTAAACTTTTTTGAGCACTGTGATTCCCAAGTTTGGGAGGTTGACAGAGAGGGAGCTGTCTACCTTATTTAGTAGACAGAAGTTGTAGTTAGGCAGGCAGGAATTCAACAGGTATGGCCCCCTCTGAACTCAAAAGTGTGCCAGATTGATAGAAGAACAGATGGGGTTCTCTCTGGACCATTTTTTTCCTCAACCTCTGCAAATTTAAGATGTGTGGACTTCAACTCCCACAAATTCTGACTGGGGAATTCTGGGAGTTGAAGTCTACACATCTTAGAATTGCAGAAGTTGAGAAAAAATATTGTCCGAAACCAATTTCACGAATCACAATTTGCTTTCCAAAGAAAGGTGTTTTCTTTCTAAATGAAGCAGTCATCAAGAACTCTATTTATTTGGCTGCTGCCAACACAGCTTTTAAATCTAATTTTCCTATTCAGGTAGTCCTCGATATATGACCTCAATTGAGCCCCAAATTTCTGTTACTAAGTGAGACATTTGTTGAATGAATTTTGCCCCATTTTACCATTTCTTCTTGCCACCGTTGTTAAGTGAGTCATTACAATTGTTAAGTTATGAACACAGTTGTTAAGTGAATCTGACTTCCCCATTGACTCTGCGTGTCAGAAGGTCGCAAAAGGGGATCACATGACCCTGGGACACTGCGACCGTCATAAATATGAACCGCTTGCCAAGCGCCCAAATTTTGATCATGCGACCACAGGGCTGCCGCAACAGTTGTGTGAAAAAGGGTCATAATTCACAGTTTTCAGTGCCCCTGTAAGTTTGAACGGTCACTACATGAACTGTTGTAAGTCGAGGACTACCTGCATTTCAGAAGTATACAAAATCCAAATGCCTTACGTTTTAAAACTTAGAAACCTGTTCTCACCCCCCTCGTCCCACACCAACACACTCCGAGTCAAAGATATTTTACGGAATTTATTAACAGACAGACAGGCACAGATAAGGCTTGGCAGCAATCCAGCCTGCCAGGCTCACAAGACTGTTCTCCAACATTCGTTCCTGCGTTGACTCCTGCAAGAGGGGCATGTGCACAAGCAGTCCTTTTATAATCTGGAGAAGAGCCTAATGACCACCAGCTGAGTGCAATTACCTCCTGTACTTGCGCAACTGTTCCTGACGCCTATTAGCTCTTCGGGGCCGGGCATCCAGGAACAATTCACTGCTGGCTTCTGGATCACTCTCCCTTGCCTCCTCCGCACTGGTCCAAGGCTCAGGCGCCTCCTGATGGCCAACCAACCTCTCTGCGCCCTGCTCGGAGTCGGAACCCTGTCCAGGGTCCTCCACATCCTCCAGAGCCGACTCAGAGGGCCCCTCGCTGTCGGAGTCTGGTGGCAGCTCCAACAGCTCCTGCTGGGCCACAACAGAAACCTAACTGTTGTCGTTTTAACTTGGGGCTTAAAAATTCAGTGATGAGTTTTGCAGGAATAAAATCCAAGGCCTCCAGAGCTGCCACCTCTCCCCCTTTTGAAAAAAATTGACACGGAATTATTATTTTTTTGTAGAGATTTAATCGTTTCTACTCCTCCCTCCCCGCCTTTTCTCACCTTTCTGCCTTTCACTGTTGTTCCTTTTTGTTGCACATGTGTCAATTGTGTTGTGTGTGAGTGTGTGTGTGTTGCATGGGCTTGCTTGTTTTTAAAGCATGTTTCACACACTGTCTGTCCTTGTGCATTTTTCACAGCCCATTTCCAGAGGCGTCTGCGGTATAAAACCCCAACGTTTGGTCCAAAACGGAAAACAAGACTTTGCGATGTTGTGATGCCGTCTCTGGCTTTGACGTGTGGGTGTGCGGTATCCTGATGCATGTTCAAAAAAAGGGGGGAGTTGTGTTGGGACACCTGTGTCCTCCTGTTGGTTTTCCCCTGCTCTCTTTCTGCAGACACTACTGCCTAGGTGACAGTCCTCAACTTACGACTACAATGGAAACCAAAATTCCTTTGACAATTGTTAAGTGAGTTTTGCCCCATTGTGTAGTCTTCAATGGAACTGCATCTTCATGGAGGGAAGTATGCAGTGGAGTACCCCAAGGCTCTGTTTGAGGCCCAGGACTCTTCAACATCTTCATCAATGATTTGGATGAGGGAATAAATGGGGAACTCATCAAATTTGCAGATGACACCAAGCTGGCAGGAATAGCCAACACTCCAGAAGATTTAAAATACAGAAGGACCTTGACAAACTTGAACATTGGGCGCTATCTAACAAAATGAAATTCAATGGTGAAAAGAGTAAGGTTCTACATTTAGGCAAGAAAAACGAAATACACAGGGACAGTATAGGTGGTACCTTGCTCAACAGTGTGAGAGGGATCTTGGAGTCCTAGTGGACAACCATTTAAATAGGAGCCAGCCGTGTGCAGCAGCTGCCAAAAAAGCCAACACAGTTCTAGGCTGCATCAACAGAGGGATAGAATCAAGATCACGTGAAGGGTTAATACCACTTTATAAGGCCTTGGTAAGGCCACACCTGGAATATTTGCATTCAGTTTTGGTCACGATGATGTAGAAAAGATGTGGAGACTCTATAAAGAGTGCAGAGAAGAGCAACAAAGAGGATTAGGGGACTGGAGACTAAAACATATGAAGAACTGGGTATGTCTAGTTTAATGGAAAAAAGGACCAGGGGAGACATGATAGCAATGTTCCAATATTTCAGGGGTTGCCACAAAGAAGAGGGAGTCAAGCTATTCTCCAAGGCACCTGAGGGTAGAACAAGAAGCAATGGGTGGAAACTAATCAAGGAGAGAAGCAACTTAGAACTGAGGAGAAATTTCCTGACAGTTAGAACAATTAAACAGAAGTTGCCTCCAGAAGTTGTGAATGCTCCAACATTGGAAGACTGTAAGAAGATGCTTGATAGCCATTTGTCTGGAACGGTATAGGGTTTCCTGCCTAGGCAGGGGGTTGGACTAGAGGACCTCCAAGGTCCCTTCCAACTCTGCTATTGTATTGTATTGTATGACCTTCCTTGCCACGGCTGCTCAGTGAATCACTGCAGTTGTTAAGGTAGTAACAGGGTTGTGAAGTGACTCTGTCTTCCCCACTGACTTTGCTGGTGAGAAGGTTGCAGAAGAGGATAACCTGACGGATATTACAACCGTCGTAAATACGAGTCAGTTGGGAAGGGTCTGAATTTTGATCACATTGGGAAGCTGCAATGGTAATATGTGTGGGAAAAACGCTCATAAATCACTTTTTTCAGTGTTGTTGTAATGTCAAAGGGCCACTACCGTTGTAAGTCAAGGACTGTTGTAGGTTGAGGTCTACCTGTCTTCCCATCGCTATAATTTTTAATTATTGAAAATTATTATAATAGTTAATTTTAATTATTATTTTAATTATTGAAATGAAATTAAGGTTGTGCTAAATAAATAAAAGTAAAAGTAATCCCAAACGTAACTATCATTAACAGTTCTGAAAAAAGTGATTTATGACCAGTCCTCACACTTATGACCTGGCACATTCCTGTGATTGGCAGCCAGCATATATTCAAGATGTTTTCAGCGTCCTGGCGTCACCTGATTGCCACTTGCGACCATTCTAGGTGGCTTCCCTAGAAGCAAAATCAATGGGGGGGGGGGAGCGGGATTCACTTAACGACCAAAGTTCCGGCGCTAGTCATGGTCATAATTTGAGGACTGCCTGAATGGGAGAGAGAGGCATATTTCCTCCCACAATCTTGCCATAGAAGCTGGCAGTCCAGAACGATTTTGAAACCAGAGGTTTAATTCCCGAGCCAAGGTAACTTCCTTCAGATGTGACCATAGGCTTATCCCGCCTAGCGTTTTGATGACACAACCACACGACCACATTCACGCACAACACAGAGAAGCCCAAACGGCTCAATTTTTAATGCCTTGGCAACCTGCAAACGTTGCTTATGTAGAGGCAGAAAAGAAAAGGCTTATAAAACTGCGTCCACAGGGGGCAAGGTCAAAAAAGTCAAGATGGCGGTCATGGCTAACCCCTCCCACACACACACACACTCTCCACATGTTGTGGCCGCCATCTCGATGTTTTTGAACCCTCTCTACAGATCCTGGAAGGGATACTCATTTTTTTTCCTCAGCTGCAGTGTCTAAATTATTTCAGAAAATCCAGAATACACACACACACACACACACACATACATATATATATATATAAATATTTATCAGCACAAATACAACACAAATGTAACAAAGGCAACAGTAAAAACATTGGGTTTCTGTCTGGATGGTCTCTTGTGACGAGCCGATAGACAGAATGGAAGCAGTAGACTTCCTCCCATATTTGGGCATACCAGGGGTCGTGACGTTAAATACATACCTATTTCCCTGGCTCAGCTGATAAAGGAGGAGAACCTTGTGGCTTAGTGGTTAACACATCTGCCTAAGATGTAATACAGCACAGGTTCGATTCCCAGTAAGGGTATGGCTAGCTGATGAGAGCTAAATAGCTTGAAACAGATCTATACTAGTCTCCCTTTATTTATTTATCAGCACAAATACAACACACACACACACACACACACACACAGATATATATATAATAAAAACAGACTGCCAACATTTCACCCTCCTGTCCCTGCTGCCAGGGAAGTCAAAATGGCAGCTGATGGCAAGAGGGCATGTAAGAAATGGGCGGAGCTTGCTCTGCACAGTCGCCATCTTGACTTTTTTGACCTCGCTCCCCTTGGGACCCTCCTAGCCAATCAGGAAACCTTCTCTGGCAGGGGACGTGGCTGTTTGCTCCTTTGAGATGCCTCTCCATCCGTCTAAGGGTCTGTCCTGCTCCTCCCACAGCGCAGTTCGAAGCCCCCAAGTGGGACCGGACCTCTCCCTCCTCCTCTTCCTCATCCTCAGGCCCAAAAGAGCACCGGCTGTGTCTGCCGAAGCACCCGACGGGCTCCGCCAAGTTGGGCCGGCCGCAGAGCCCCGAGTCCAGCGTTCCCCTGGCTGAGCGCATCGACCTGTCGCTGCCCCTGGAGAGTCAGGCGTAAGTGGCCTCTGGGTGGGGATCCTGGGCAGGTTTATGACAATTTGCCACGGCCAACTTGCCACAACCAACTTGCCACAGGCAACTTCCCACAGTGAATTCACCATGGCCAACTCACCACGGCCAGCTCCCCACGGCTAATTTTCCATGACCAACTCCCCATGGTCAACTCTCTATGGCCAACTTTCCAGAGCCAACTCAACACAGCCAACTCCCCATGGCCAATTTTCCATGGCCAACTCAACACAGCCAACTCACTATGGCCAATTTCCTACAGCCAATTCGCCACTGCCAATTTTCAATGGCCAACTTGCCACGGCCAATTTTCCAGGATCAACTTCCCACGGACAACTCAATATTGTCAGCTTGCTGCAGCCAACTCACCACA